>NC_066639.1:7542604-7633277 GCF_025201925.1 Gopherus flavomarginatus
GTTGAATTCTAGGCATTGAAAACACGAGCTTAAGGAGGCAGAATTTTATTCCACGCCTGGGATTTTGTCCCTTCGAATCACTGGGGACATTAGGGTTTGTCCTTTTTGTTTCACCTTTCCCTCCATTCATCCATCCCTCCCTCCTTTCTCTTCGTCTCTTGCTTCTTTTGTCCTTTCTCCTGTTCCCCTCCCAACACCAGGGTGTGTGTGTGTGTGTGTGTGTGTTGCAGGGGAGTGCTCTGCAGCTCCTACTGTGGGTGGTCCATCCAAAACTGTGGGGCTAAAATAGTGCTCTGACACTGGTGACCTGGCCCATCATTTGTGCTCTCTGCTGAGAACCCTCAGCCTCCCCTCCTCAGGCTCTACCCTGATTGGCAGGGAGGAGACTCAGGTCCTTGTTGTTCTCTTTTAAGATGAAGGAAATAAGTCAGAACCAGTTCTATATTTGACAAATTTTGCTGCTTCTCTGCATTATTGGTCTCTGAGCAGTTCATGATTCTCTCTAACATTGCAGTTCTCCTCAAATATTTGCTGAATAGTTACTGTCACTGTTGTTGGTCTGGAGCTCATCTGAGAGCACTTTATTCAGGTCATTCAATGTCTGAAATTCAAGTTCCGATGGTTAGTTTGAAAATCAGGGCTCTTGTGTCTTATTCCCAACTCTGCCACTCGCTGGCTGGGTGACCTATGGCAAGTCAATTCTCCTTTTTCAGCCTTAGCTTCTCCCTCTTTCATGTAGAGATAATAATGATCAGCTCCTACCTACCTCACAGTGGGTGGAGAATGAGGATCCATTGGAGAGTACCACTAGGAGTAGGGCATAATATGAGGTGTCCTATCACGTTTACTCAGAGCAGATTAACACATAATAGAATAGCTGAAATAGTCTATTTGATTTGTATGTTTTTATTTTGAAATTGTTAAGAGCAGCAATGACTTAGCTCAGACTGAAGCATCTTATCTAATGTTTGAGATCTAAGTGTCTCCTCCTTGTGTGCGAGAAGACAATTTAACACACTGTGACAGACAGGAGATGCTTTTGTTTTGCAACAAAATATTTTTGCAAAGAACTTTTATCCCACTTGTTATGATTTCAAGAAACAAACTGGTTTAGTCTGAATGGGATTTTCTGACAGAAACAGTTTGAATGACATTTCCCCACCATCTCGATTCCTGGGCTCTATCCCTGCCTCTGGGGGGTTTGTTGTCCATGAGAACAGGAGTCGGAACTGGTGGCTTTTCTTTCTTGGCTCTGCCACCGCTTTGCTTTGTAAGTCCTTGGGTAAGTCACTTTTCTTCTCTGGACCTCAGGCTCCCCTCATCTGTCCAATGGGAACAGTAACAGTTCTTGAACTCTGGGTGGTTGTGAGCCTGAGTGAGACAAGGGGCATTAAAGCCCTCTGTGAAGGAGAAAAGGGAACTTCTCAGTGACAGGGGCTCCTCTCTGTATGGCCCCAACGGGGAAGGAGATGGTGTGGGGAAGAAGACAGGCAGAAGGGGTCAAATGGGGCTAAACCAGAAATGAGGAGATTTTCTTCCTGTTAAAATATCCTGGAGTCTCATGGCTGAAAAGTTGCATCTTTAGTTAGGTATGAACGAGCAGCCTTACAATTACCAGGCAAAGGTGTGAGCCACAGAGACTGATAATTGTTTGCTTCCCAGCTTTGCCTAAGAAGCACCTGTAGTGGTGCTACTGGTTAGTACAAAAGGGACTACTGCTGGGGTTATGAGTTCAAGCCTTACCTTAAATACTGGTTTCTATTACCCCTGTAGCTTCCCCAACTTGTTTTGCCCAATTCACATAGAAAGTACCCTACTAGGAAAAGGAGAATAAGTTCTGAAATGTGGAAGCTGGTGCTCAGCTTGGAAATATCCCTCTGCTACCATGAATTCCAGTAGATTGTTCACTGTCAGGGAAAATTGATCTATTAGCTGCTAGGAAAGGTGTCTGGGCACCATATCTCCCTGCTTCTTCCAGCACACCCCTGGCTCTGTCACTGCTGTAGGAGGAGTCTATATTCATTGAGTCTCAATGTTTTCCCAGCCTTCTTAGCACAGCTAGCAGTGTCTCAGTCTCCTAATCTGAAGATTTTGAGTTCAAGCCTCTCAGAAGATAATGGATTTTGCTCCCTGCTTCAAATTTTCTAAAGGAAATCAGAGAAAAGAGACTACAGGAGAGTGTTTTCTAGCAACCCTCGCACTCATCTAACACACACACACACACACACACACACTTCTAAGGCATTAACTTTTCCTTCTCTATGGAGTTTGTATTCTCCATAGAGCAAAATATATCAAAAACATGCAAGTCTAAGCCTAATACAATAGGAAACTCAATACAGATAAAATCTCACCCTCGGAGATCTTCCAATAAGCTTCTTTTGCAGACTAGGCTTATTTCTAGTCTGGGCCCAATCTTTTCACCTGGCATAATCCTTGTTCCAGCTCAGGTGGTAGCTAGGGGATTTCTTATGACTGCAGACACCTTTCTTCTGTTTTACCCCCTTATATAACTTTGGTACAAGGCAGGAATCTTTTGTTTCTCCCCTGGGGAAAAGCCCCAGGTTTAAGATGGATTCCTGTACCAGGTGACATGCTCACATGTCCTGTGAGACCCAAAGCCTTCATTCTTCCTGGCCTGACTCACAGATGGTGCAGGACAGAGCTATCTACAATCAGTTGTTCTGGTTAATGGGAACCATCAAGTGTCTAAACCACTATTAATGGCGCACACTTTGTATCATTACAACAGGACCTCAGAGTTATATTTCATATTTCTAGTTTCATATACAAGAATGATCGATTCATACAAATATGATGAACACACAAGTAGATTATAAACTTTGTAATGCTACCTTACATGCATAAAGCATATTTCAGTTACATTATATTCACACTCATTAGCATATTTTAATAAAATCATACGGAGTGCAACGTCATACCCTTAGCAGGTGCTCTCAATACAGGAATGGCCCAGACACGATAAAGTGATGGGAATTGCATTTTCCTTTTTAATTTTTGTATTTTCAGTGACATTTCTGTTTGTGATTTCGTTTTGCTTTCTATAACTGTTTTTTCTCCTGGATTTGCTATTTAACTGAAAAAAGAATAAGGCCTCAGGGCACCGGATGGAGGAGCAGGCTGGGGCTAGGACTGCTAAAAGAGCGAAAGCATCAGGTTTTCTGTATTGTTTCCTGTCCTCATTTTCTGACTAGCTTCTTTCCTGCATGAAATTTGCTCAGTTGGTAGAGGGTCAGACTTTTAATCTGAGGATCCAGGGTTCAAGTCCCTCATCAGGTAGAAGGGCAATTCCCCAAGATTTTCAGAAGGCATCTCTTGAGGACTCTCTTTGACTTCAGCTTTTCCTTTTCAGAACTTGGCCTTTCCTAGGAAGGGCCCTTTACTGCTTGGGACTAAAGGTGCTACTTCCTCACCTGTCCACTGGCATTGCAGTCTGGAGGAAGAAAAGCGTCTGGGCCTCCAACAAAGTGTTGTGTGCTGATTTTTTGAGCAAATGTAGGGCTGGCCAGAAAGGCATGTTCCCATTGGGTATTCCCTGACAGAAAAAATTGTCCCCACAGAGTCTTTCATGCTGGCAGTCACACATGCTTGGTTGGTCCTATGGTGTAAGGGCTGGTGTTCAGAACTGTGAATCCTGAAATCAAAGTTCAAACCCGAGTAGAACTTCAGGGTCTTTTAATTGCCAGATAATTATCCTGGGATTTCCAAAGCTTCCTCTTGCTCTTTCCAATGACATGGTAGCCTGTCTCTTGCCTGCTAGCTGTTGTGACTCGCACAAAAGGGCATGTTTGATCTGGAAGCGAGGTCCTCCCTTAGACTCAGTCTGAATAAAGGTCAATGTAGCACTGCATGAGACAGGTCAATTTTATTTTGCTTTGTATAACTGTGTTTTCTCCTGGATCTGATATTTAACTAAAAAAAGAAGAATGTCTCTGGGCACCAGATGGAGGAGCAAGATTGGCCTAGGGCTGCTAAAGAAGCAAGAGTAGCAAATTTTCTGCCCTCTTTTTCTTGACTAGTTTCTCTTCTGCATCAAACTTGCCCCTTTTCATGTGAGTCTGGCTAGCTCAGTTGGTAGAGCATCAGACTTTTAATCTGAGGGTTCAAGTCCCTGGTCAGGTGAAGAGGGGACATTTCCCTGTATGGTATTCCTTCAACAACTGAAAAAGGCATCTTTTCAGGATGTTACTTCACAACAGTCTTTTTTCCTCCAGGACTTGGTCTTTCCTAGAAAGGGCCACGTGCTGCCTAGGACGGAAGGGGCAACTTCCTCACATGCCCACTGGCCTCTCAGTCTGGATTAAGAAAGGCCTCTGGGAGTTGCAGCAAACTGTTACATGCCAACTTGGTGAGCAAATGCAGGGCTGCACCCGCAGGGTCATCCACACCAGAACTCAGCAGAGATCTGGGGGTTCCCTATTGGTCCCATGGTGTAAGAGCAGCCCTCAGGACTTTGAATCCTGCAATCTGACTTGAAGTCTCAGTGGGATCTGAGGACAATTCCTGTGCCACCTAATCCTGCTGGGTCTTCCAAGGCTCTGTCTTGCTCTCTCAAATGATATGAAAGCCTGCCTTTTGCCTGCTAGCTGTTGTGACTTGAGCACAAGAGGGGATGTTTGATCCAGAAGGCTGGCCGTGCCTGGAGTCCTGTAGGTAGGGATGGGAGCTCCATTTCCTCTGAGTCCTGAAGCTGTGCTGCAGCCTGGCCTAGGAGGCAGCCCTATTGGTTGTCCAACTGGCCCAAAGTCACTTGGGCGGTGTTGGTGTTCCTCAGGAATGCTGAAAGATCTAAGGGAGGGAGTATTAATACTCCTCCCTATCAGTCAGGGTGGAAGAGAAGTGCTGCAAGAGTGGGCAGGTTGATGAGCTGGGCCTTCTAGCATTTAGTTGGGTACATGGTGAGGAATGCAAGCTGGGAGAAGCAGTTGCTGGCCTGTGAGGAATGGCTCAGCCGGTGGCGTAAGTGGACCTTGTAATTACCTACAAAGCTGTGATGCTCAAGACCTATCTTTCAGCTACAAGGAATTTCCTCAGCCATGTATTTCCCCCTGCTCCATGAGTGCTGCTTAGACTGAACATGACCTTCCACTTCTTGTGGGGCAATAGGATGTCCCTACCTAGATAGGAGACATATGGTTTTTCTGCCATATTAGAAGAGAGGTTGGGCCTGGTGGGCTTTGAAGTCTTTTATAGATTTACTTTTTTGTTTTTACATTTTCAGTGGGTGGCTCCCAAGCAAGAGTTGACTCACCTGATCTTTCTTTCTTCTCCTGCTCTTTCTCAGCAAGGGGAAGAAAAAGAAGCTCTCCTTCAAGCTGGAGTCAGAAGGACAACATAAGGATGACTTCCTGAGTTCCAGCTCCAGTCCTTTGCTCTGCCAGCTGACCTATCGAAGGGCTGCCATCACTTTTTCCAGGTTTGCCCATCGGTGTGTTCAGAATGGAGAGGGGTAATTAGTAGTGTTCCCCAATGGTGAGTCCTAGGACCAATCCTATTCAACTTAGTCATAAATGATCTGGAGAAAGGGGTAAATAGTGAGGTGGCAAAGTTTGCAGATGATACTAAACTGCTCAAGATAGTTAAGACCAACACAGACTGTGAAAGAATTTCAAAGAGACCTCACAAAACTAAGTGATTGAGCAAAAAAGTGGCAAAGGAGATGTAATGTGGATAAATGTAAAGTAATGCACACTGGGAAAAATAACCCCAACTATACATACAATATGATGGGGGCTAATTTAGTTACGGTTAATCAATAAAGATATCTTGGAGTCATCGTGGATAGTTCTCTGAAGATGACCATGCAGTGTTCAGCAGCAGTCAAAAAAGCAAACAGGATTTTAGGAATCATTTAAAAAGGGATAGAGAATAAGACAGAGAATATATTATTGCCCTTATATAAATCCATGGTGCACCCACATCTTGAATACTGCGTATAGATGTGGTCTCCTCATTTCAAAAAAGATATACTGGCACTAGAAAAGGTTTAGAGAAGGGCAACTACAATGATTAGGGTTTGGAATGGGTCCCATATGAGGAGAGATTAAATAGACTAGGATTTTTCATTTTGGAAAAAAGGAGACTAAGGGGGGATATGATAAAGGTATATAAAATCATGAACGATGAGGAGAAAGTGAATAAGGAAAAATTATTTACTTGTTCCCATAATATAAGAACTAGGGGCCACCAAACGAAATTAATGTACAACAGTTTTTAAACAAATAAAAGGAAGTTCTTCTTCACACAGTGCACAGACAAGATGTTGAACTCCTTGCCTGAGGAGGTTGTGAAGGCTAGGACTATAAGAGGGTTTAAAAGAGAACTAGATAAATTAATAGAGGTTAAGTCCATGAATGGCTATTAGCCAGGATGGGTAAGGAATGGTGTCCCTAGCATCTGTTTGTCAGAGGATGGAGATGGATGGCAGGAGAGAGATCACTTGATCATTGCCTGTTAGGTTCACGCCTTCTGGGGCACCTGGCATTGGCTACTGTTGGAAGCCAGGACACTGGGCTGGATGGACCTTTGCTCTGACCCAGTATAGCCATTCTTATACTCTTATGAAGGGAGGGGCAGAGTCTTCTGACAGAGTTTCAGTAGTGTAGTGGTTATCATGTTTACCTAACATGCAAAAGGTCCCTGGTTCAAAACCAGGCAGAAACAAAATTGCTTACTCTTCCCTGGCTGTCTAGCAAAGTTCCTACTGCTGCCGCTGGCATGTTCCTGTGATAAACCCAACCCCTGCAAGACAGAGGGTGGGGAAATGAGCTGAAAAAAAGCTTTGGCATCAGCAGAGGAAAACTAGAGGATCTGGGCCAGTCACCTTTTGGAGCCTTGTGGCTTGGTGTCCTCTGCCCTGGGAGGTTGGCTGGTGGAGGCCGGCTCTTCCTGCTGGCCTCCTTTGTGTGACTTGCCAAAGGAGGAAGTGAGACAAAAATGGGGCAAAAGAGGAAAGTCGAGCTGAGGAAGGCAGGGCAGAAGCTAAGCTCCTCAGTGCGGCTAAGTGGGGTTAGTAGAGCGCCACCATTCATTCTGCAAAGTCTGGGGAGGTGCGGTTGGCTGCTAGGAGGTAGGATCTCGTGCCTGCCTCTTGGCTTCCCAAGGATTGCTACTTGCAACCCAGGAGAGGAAGGATGGTTCTGGGTGAAAGGAAGACAAGCAAAGCTCTGGGAGGAAATTTGGGTGCGGGGTGTGGGCTTTCTGCTCGGGGGTTGGGGTGCAGGAGGGGTGGTGCATACCCCAGGCACTGCAACTCCCAAAGTGACCGGTACACAGAACCCTGTGACAGCAGCTCCCAGGTCAGCGGGGACAGTGAGTCTCCATGTGCCGCTGCCTGCAGACGTGCCCCCCAGAGCTCTCATTGGCTGCAGTTCCTGGCCAATGGGAGCTGTGGAGTTGGTTCTCGGGGCAGAGGCAGCATATGGAGACACTCCCCCCACCCCAGGGGATGCTGGGACATGCCAGACACTTCTGGATGTGGCATGGAGGGACAGAGGCAGAGTGGGCAGGGAGCCACCTTAGTGCTGCTGGCACATCTCTGCACACCCATTGGGGCTGGGGGGGGGACAGAGGGCCTCCATGCGCTGCCTGGAATAGGGGCAGAGCACAGAGCTGCCTCCCCTCCCGGGTCTATTACAGGAGTGGGTGAGTGGGCTCTTTTGGCCCGCAAGATGCAGCAAGTCAGACTAGATGATCACACTGGTCCCTTCTAACCTTAAATGCTCTGAGTTTAAAAGGGAGAGGGAAGTAAGGGAAAAAAAACCCCAAACATTGTAATACCAGGGTGACTCCACCTACTCACAGTATACACCTGCCCCTTTCTTCCTGCTCTGAGTGATTAATGACCTGCAGGACATTGATTCTCTCATTCCATTGATAAACTGATACAATGTGACGGAAATTAAACTAGTTTCCAGCTGAGAAAACAGCACCTCAGTGTGGTGGCTGGGAATTGAATCCAGGTCAACTGCTTGAAAGGTAGCTATGCTCACCACTATACCACCAACACATCTGGTGCAATTATTGCTTATGCTTGCCCAATGAGGTCAGGCCAGAATTGAGGCATTTCCTCCTGTGTGTTAAAATGTACTGGATTCTCTTCACAAAAAAGCCAAGCACCTCTATCTTCACCTAGGTTTGAAGCATCAGCCTTTCAATTAGCCACCAATGTTGTTAACCACAGACACAGGTAACTGCCTACTTCCCAAGCTTGTCTATGAAGCACCTACAGAGATACACCTGGCTAGTGAGGGAGGCGCACTGCTGGGGTTATGACCTCAGGCCTCACCCAACGCATCGGTTTTCATTAGCCACAGATCTTCCCCCATTGCTTTGTCTCATTCACATGCAAAGTGCCATAGGAGGGAGATGAGAGTAAATTCTAAACTCTGAAATGCGGCGGTGGCCCAGAGATCGGGATGAGGGGTTTGAAGAGAAAAAGCTCTAAGACTGTAAAACCAGACAGTGTCCAGGGGCAGGTACGATACAACGCCTCAACAGGGAGCCATGGAGTGGGTGTTCACTCCTTCTGTTCGATGTCCTGAAAGGTATTTGAAGATGAAGATAACGCCATGGCTAACAGGTGACTGGCACGTCCTGGGTTAAAGAAAGGAAGGGACTTGGGTTAACAGTCTGAAGATTTGCGTTACTGTCACTGTCTGACCCCTCTTCAGCTCAGGGCAGGTTTGTACGTTGCTGGGTGGAACGCACAGACTCCTGCAGAGCAGGGGCAGCTGTTTCCATGGCAGAGAGCCTGACACTTAGGAGACTTTCTATACTTGCTGTTTTGAAGCAATTCAATAAAATAACGGTGGAGCTACAATGTCCGGTCCAATATTTCAGCCCCCTGCTGCAAAAACGCTATTTTAGGATCTATACAGGAGGCTTCCAGTGCTAGGACACCTAACCAGAGAGCTGGGGAGGTAACACCTGCTGACTCTGAGGGTCCTGGGCTAAATCCACTTTCAGGTGAAAGTGTTTTGATTTATTTGATTGATAATGAGCACCAGCTACCAGGGGAGAAGCCCTGCGAGCCACTGCCACTGGGAAAGGGGAGAGGGAGAGGGAGCAAGAGGAAAAAGGTAGAGATATTGGAGACGAGGAATTGGGGGGAGAAGAAAAAGAGAACAGAGAGACAATAAATGATTGAAGCAGAACAGGTGTCCCAACTCAATTTTTCTCATCACAGGTGTTCAGAGAGACAGGTAGTTGCAGGTTTTCCAGCGTGAAGTCTGAACTTTGAATCTAACAATTTGAGTTCAAATGTCAAGGGGATTGCCACAGACCTGATCTCTTCCCCCTCCCCTTTTAGTATTAATTTTTATTTTGATGTGTTTGGCTTAACTGTGATCTTCTCTTTCCCCACCTGTATTGCAATTTGGGGTTTATTTTTATTTTGCTTCCCTTTTGTTCATGTCATTATAATTGTAACTGCAAAGGAATCTGCAGGAGCAAAAACTGACTCAAAACTTTATTTCACCATCATGCAGGAACATCATACAAACAGCTCACGGAGCTGGAATCATGACACGGAAGGCCAGGGGATGGGAGATGCAGGTTTCCATATGTTCTGTCTTTCTCAGATAACACGTTTCAGCCCCTTGTATGCCTCCATCCTGTATGACCTGCTGGGCTTTGAGACATTTATTGTCTCATTCTACTGATAATGTGATTGTAACACAACAATGTGACTGAAATTAAACCACTTCCAGATGAGGAAACAACAGAAGAGAAAAAGCCATCATGGTATGCGCTTGGAATCAAACCCAGATCAACTGCTTGGAAGGCACCTATGCTCACCACTATACCACCAATCCATCTAACAGCAGTAGCTTTCCTGCAGGCTCTGTGTGATGGCAAAGGGGGTGACACATGACCACAGAGTTAGAGAGCAGGGTGGATGGGCTGGAAGCTGCCTGACAGCTGGGAGCAGAGTTAGGATCCCAGAGTGACTGAAAGGGAGCAAAGGTGAAAATAGAGCTCAGTGGGAGCTGGCCCCACCCCAGGAGAGGGGAACTGAAGCTCAACTTCAGTCACAGAAAAATCTTCCCTCAGAAGGAAGGGGACAGCTTGTTTTAAAGACCAGGTTTGTGTTTGTTCCTGCTACATACGGAGGGGCTGGGTAGTGCTGATTCCAGCCCCCAGATTCTGGGAGGATAAGGAACAAATTCAGGCTGCCAGTGACCTGCAGGAGGGAGATGATCTTTGGACAGTGACGGACGCCTCGTCGTAAAGGCCTTTGTCTGCCCCCTTCTAGTGACTGTTTGGTACTGGAATGCATCCACCATTCTTGGGTCTCTCCTGGGGAAATAATGTTTCTGTGCAAAACGCCAAAGCTTTTAACAGAAAGGAAGAAAAGGAGATGGCAGCACGATGGGACTAGCACATAAGGAATGAAACACAAGATGCTTCTCCCATGTGCATTGACTTTTAACCTTGTTTGCGGTGGTGGTGGATCCATGTAGGTCCCAGGACTCCTCTGGGGCACCTGACATTGGTCATTTTCAGAAGACTGGACAGTGGGCTAGATGAACTTGTCTGACTCAGTGTGACTGTTCTTATGTTCTAACTGCTGTTTAGGAAAGAGACGACCTTTCAGGCAACACAGAACAGGAGCAGGGTGCTGGGTTAGCTCCAAAGCTTGTCTCTTTCACCAACAGAGGTTGGTCCTCAACAAGCAGTTACCCTCACTTGCCTTGTCTCTCTTGGACTCTGAAAAGTGTTTTCTCTCCACACTCTTTGCAGAGAAGTTAAGTTTCCCTTTGGGCAACTATCAGTCTGAAGCAATTGTATCCACTGTGACGCTAGAATTGAAGATTTAATAATATAAATAAATGAGTCTAAACCTGAGGTTCTGGTTTTCACATTGGATTTTCTAACTCAGTTCCCAATTCTCTTCTAGAAAGGCTTCCAGGCTGCCTGCCCAGCCCAGCAAAAGTGGCCAGGAGAAAGCCCACAATCCTGCTTTTTCAGGTAGTGGAATGCTGCTATCAAATCCCCCCTCACTCAGTCAGTCCCCAGTCTATGGCTGTGTATAGGATTCTTCCGTCCTAAGTGCAGGACTCTGCACTTCTCCTTGTTGAACCTCCTCAGATTTCTTTTGGCCCAATCCTCCAATTTGTCTAGGTCACTCTGGACCCAAACCCTGTCCTCCAGCGCTTGGATTCTTTACATGCTTTCACAGAGCAAAGTGCACATGTTCCATGATTTCATAGGGCAGAGTTTTGTGCTATTGGGAGCTTTCCCTGTGCGAATTTGACAGGTGGATCAACATAGAGACACATTGTGACCCTTCTCAGGGTATTGAGGACTGTGAGTCTCCTTGCTGTCACCTGCCACAAGGAAGAGGGAGTTTTGCATTTGGCAGCTGGATGTTAGTGACCAAACTCACCAGCTTGCTGGAACTCAAGAACCCTCCTCTGAGCTACAGCAGCCACCCTAACCTCTGAGTTCCTTCAGTGTGTCCACCTCTGGGATCCAACCTGGATCACCAAATCCTCAGTGAAATCCCAGATCCTCTCTTCCTGAAGTATCCCAGGTTACTAGTTTTACTATATATCATTGCTACGGTATCTCACACAGCACTTGATTACAGTTCTCGAACAAGCAAAAAAATTATTTCACAATGGATAGAGATTTAAACAAACAAACATGAGTGATGGAAACCAACTGTTACCAACTAAACAAAGGCAGAAAATGATAGAAGAGAAAGGCCAGCACAAAAAACAGAGAGAGGAACAATAAGCTACTAAAAGGACAATGGTTGGAACTCTCCATTTCTCTCAGTCTTTGGATTGATGGGTACTAGAGCTGTAGCAACAGTTGAGGAACCAGGGTAAATTAGAATCAAATTAACTTTTCAAGATTAGCTATCATTTCCTGTATGACTAACAAAACACAAAAACATGACAACTTTCAGTTTTCCAAAATAATTCAGATTATCACACAGTCTCTTACTCTTTAATCAATAACTTCACCTATAATTTCATTTTAATTGGTAACAAGAACATATTGTGGCAGAGCTCTGACCTTGCTCCCGTGGGTCCTGCACTTCTAGGCAGTTGATGCTAGCCTCAGTGGCTCACTGTGACCCTCCACATAGCCCTTCTCTCTCTAGGGCCAGGGTAACAATCTACTGAGCCCTTTTCATCATAGGCCTGCAAGGAGGTTGGTGAGAGAACTCCCACAGTCTCTGTTCAGCCGCCTGTCCTGACAGGGGCCTGACTTCCCCTCCCAGGAGATGTTCCTGTAGAGGTGGGTTGGGGGGAACCCGGGCCCGCCCTCTACTCCGGGTTCCGGCCCAGGGACCCTAATGGTAGCAGCTGTTGGCAGCCTACCTTTCACTGCCAGAGTTGCTACATTTCCCTGGGCCACTTCCTCACAGCTCTCCTGCTTCTCCCTTCTTCACCCTTACCTTAGAGATTCTTTAACCATGGTCTGAGGGTGTCTTCAATAAGCAGCCCTTCAGCCACACTTCCTAACCTCTGGCTCCCTGGCTCTTCCCTGTCTGATTGGAGTGAGCCCTTTTTATAGTATCAGCAGGGCCTTAATTAGAGTCAGGTGGTCACATTAACTGAATGGCCTCAACTGACTCTTTGCAGGTTAATTAGAGTCAGGTGTTCTCATTAGCCTGGAGCAGCCCCTTCTCTGCTCAGTCAGGGAACAGAAAACTGTTAATCCAGTGGCCAGTTTATCTGCATTCTGCTATTCTGCTGTACCAGCTGGCCTGGGTCTATCACAATATTCAAAGATCACAAATTCTTGTCATATATGTTAGTTTTCTTTTAATCTCCATTGCCAACAACTGAACCCTGGTTCTTATTGTGGTTTGTCCCAACGTAGGTTCAAACCACTTCTGTGAGTTCATATATCTCAGGATCTTCTGCCATATGTGTTGGTAGAAGGGGTCTTCTATGTCAGAATGTTTGCATCCTGGAGAAAAATACCTCTTTTCACACTTTTTAATCTTTCAAAGTAGGAGGAGGTAGAGAAGTAATGTAAATGCATAAAGCACAAGAGAAACCTCTCTGGTCTACACGAAAGACATTTATCGGGATAATTATATTGCTTAGGGGTGTGAAAAAGCCACACAGCTGAGCAACGTACTTACACAGCCTTAACCCCCTGTGTAGATATTGCTACATGAGTGGGAGAGCTTCTCCTGCCAACAAAGCCACCGCTACTTGCGGGGGTTGCACTAATCAAGTCCGATGGGAGAAATCTCTCCCATTGGCTTAAAGCATCTGTAATAGCAGTGCTACAGCAACGCAGCTACCTTGGTGCAGCTGTGCCAACATCAGCTTAATTGTGTAGCCACAGCGTCAGACACAAAACCATAGTATCAGGACTCAACATGCGAATATCCGGAAACCTGAAATCGGAGGCTGACAAATTCGTTGCCTCATTGGTTACCATCATTTCTATAGCCTGAAAGTCCTTGTTACACAACCAAGCAGCCAGTTTGGGATCCACAGGGAAGGAATGTCCTATGAAGCACTCTCTCTTTGCATTCAGACAGAGAAGGATGACTGTTCTCAGTCTAACCCTGGCATACTTTGGAAGCGTAATCAGGGACACTGAAGTAGGAAGTGGAGTTGTACAAACAATTTTCCTTGGGTCACCATAGCTTCCTTTACTGGGGTGGAAACCAAGAACTGGGTGCGGACTTTTTCAACCTCAGCTCTTTCCAAATCCTTGGTCTTGGATAGGGGAAATTTACACTTCTCTGAAGTAGAATCCTTTACAAAACCACTTAAAATCTCAGCAGTGTTAATGAGGAATGGCTTCCTGAAACATGCCCAGCTTTTCTTTAATTCAGTAGCACAGGTCCAGGAAAGGGACTGGATACAGGCCTGGATCAGAATCTTCGTTAGTTACCAGAGCTGGAGATTCTATTAAAAAAATGGGTATTTTTCTGAAGATATTACATTTTCAACACTGGTTTTATTTTATACACTTCTTTAGAACCTACGAAGGAAAAATTCGACAAAAACTCCACTTCTGTTTCCTCAACATCTGTGTCATGAATGGCTGCATTTCCCATAGCACAGGATTAGCTAGGAGAGATCTTCTGTAGGGCCTGGGTTACAAATGCTTTGGGAACCAGACACATGAGCATATTGCCCAGTTCAATACCACTTACCATGGAATTCTCTTCCCAGATCATCGGAGACAATATTACCTTAAACAACTGAAATACACTGTGATCATATGCACTTCCTTCAGTTAGCTGGGGTTGTGCTGTGGTTCACCATTTCTGAGTGGAGATTTTAAATCACTGCTATTTCTTTGTTAGCCTGTCCAGTAAATTAGAGTTCTCTCCTGTTAATAGAACTGCACTTCAACTTTCTCCATGTCATCATGGAGGGATGGGGAAAAAGCAAAGCTGAAATCATAAATGAGGACTTTAGCAAAGGGTCATTGTCTTAAATTCTTCAATAAATCTGAGCTACATTCATAAACTCATAGACTCTAGGACTGGAAAGGACCTCGAGAGGTCATCGAGTCCAGTCCCCTGCCCTCATGGCAGGACCAAATACTGTCTAGACCATCCCTAATAGACATTTATCTAACCTACTCTTAAATATCTCCAGAGATGGAGATTCCACAACTTCCCTAGACAATCTAGTCCAGCGTTTAACTACCCTGACAGTTAGGAACTTTTTCCTAATGTCCAACCGAAATCTCCCTTGCTGCAGTTTAAGCCCATTGCTTCTTGTTCTATCATTGGAGGCTAAGGTGAACAAGTTTTCTCCCTTCTCCAGATGACACCCTTTTAGATACCTGAAAACTGCTATCATGTCCCCTCTCAGTCTTCTCTTCTCCAAACTAAACAAACTCAATTCCTTCAGCCTTCCTTCATAGGTCATGTCCTCAAGACCTTTAATCATTCTTGTTGCTCTTCTCTGGACCCTCTCCAATTTCTCCACATCTTTCTTGAAATGCGGTGTCCAGAACTGGACACAATACTCCAGTTGAGGCCTAACCAGTGCAGAGTAAAGCGGAAGAATAATTTCTCGTGTCTTGTTTACAACACACCTGTTAATTCATCCAAGAATCACATTTGCTTTTTTTGCAACAGTATCACACTGTTGACTCATATTAAGCTTGTGGTCTACTATGACCCCTAGATCTCTTTCTGCCATACTCCTTCCTAGACAGTCTCTTCCCATTCTGTATGTGTGAAACTGATTGTTCCTTTCTAGGTGGAGCACTTTGCATTTATCTTTATTGGATTTCATCCCGTTTACCTCAGACCATTTCTCCAATTTGTCCAGATCATTTTGAATTTTGACCCTGTCCTCCAAAGCAGTTGCAATCCCTCCCAGTTTGGTATCGTCCGCAAACTTAAAAAGTGTACTTTCTATGCCAACATCTAAATCATTGATGAAGATATTGAACAGAACCAGTCCCAAAACAGACCCCTGCGGAACCCCACTTGTTATACCTTTCCAGCAGGATTGGGAGCCATTAACAACTACTCTCTGAGTATGGTTATCCAGCCAGTTATGCAGCCACCTTATAGTAGCCCCATCTAAATTGTACTTTCCTAGTTTATCTATAAGAATATCATGCGAGACTGTATCAAATGCCTTACTAAAGTCTAGGTATATCACATCCACCGCTTCTCCCTTATCCACAAGACTCGATATCCTATCAAAGAATGCAATCAGATTAGTTTGACACGATTTGTTCTTTACAAATCCATGCTGGCTATTCCCTATCACCTTACCACCTTTCAAGTGTTTGCAGATGATTTCTTTGATTACCTGCTCCATTATCTTCCCTGGCACAGAAGTTAAACTAACTGGTCTGTAGTTTCCTGGGTTGTTTTCATTTCCCTTTTTATACATGGGCACTATATTTGCCCCCTTCCAGTCTTCTGGAATCTCCCCCGTCTAGCATGATTTCCCATAGATAATAGCTAGAGGCTCAGATACCTCCTCTATTAACTCCTTGAGTATTCTAGGATGCATTTCATCAGGCCCTGGTGACTTGCAGGCATCTAACTTTTCTAAGTGATTTTTTACTTGCTCTTTTTTTATTTTATCTTCTAAACCTACCCTCTTCCCGTAAGCATTCACTATACTAGACATTCCTTCAGACTTCTCAGTGAAGACTGAAACAAAGAAGTCATTAAGCATCTCTTCCATTTCCAAGTCTCCCGTTACTGTTTCCCCGTCCTTACTGAGCAGTGGGCCTACCCTGTCCTTGGTCTTCCTCTTGCTTCTAATGTATTGATGAAAAGTCTTCTTGTTTCCCTTTATTCCCATAGCTAGTTTGAGTTCATTTTGTGCCTTTGCCTTTCTAATCTTGCCTCTGCATTCCTGTGTTATTTGCCTATATTCATCCTTTGTAATCTGACCTAGTTTCCATTTTTTATATGACGCCTTTTTATTTTGTAGGTCACGCAAGATCTCATGGTTAAGCCAAGGTGGTCTTTTGCCACATTTTCTATCTTTCCTAACCATCGGAACAACTTGCTTTTGGGCCCTTAATAGCGTTCATTTGAAAAACTGCCAACTTTCCTCAGTTGTTTTTCCCCTCAGTCTTAATTCCCATGGGACCTTACCTATCAGCTCTCTGAGCTTACCAAAATCCGCCTTCCTGAAATCCATTGTCTCTATTTTGCTGTACTCCCTTCTACCCTTCCTTAGAATTGCAAATTCTATGATTTCATGATCACTTTCACCCAAGCTTCCTTCTACTTTCAAATTCTCAACGAGTTCCTCCCTATTTGTTAAAATCAAGTCTAGAACAGCTTCCCCCCTTGTAGCTTTTTCAACTTTCTGAAATAAAAAGTTGTCTGCAATGCAGTCCAGGAACTTATTAGATAGTCTGTGCCCCACGGTGTTATTTTCCCAACATATATCTGGATAGTTGAAGTCCCCCATCACCACCAAATCTTGGGCTTTGGATGATTTTGTTAGTTGTTTGAAAAAACCCTCATCCACCTCTTCCACCTGATTAGGTGGACTGTAGTAGACTCCCAGCACAACATCACCCGTGTTTTTTACCCCTTTTAGCCTAACCCAGAGACTCTCCACACTTTCATCTCCTATGTCCATCTCCACCTCAGTCCAAGTGTGTACATTTTTAATATATAAGGCAACACCTCCTCCCTTTTTCCCCTGTCTATCCTTCCTGAGAAAAATATACCCATCCACACCAACATTTCAGTCGTGTGTATTATCCCACCAAGTTTCAGTAATGCCAATAATATCATAGTTGTATTTATTTATTAGCACTTCCAGTTCTTCCTGCTTATTACCCATACTTCTTGCATTTGTATATAGGCATCTAAGATACTGGTTTGATTTTGCCTCCCAGCTTTGCCCTGACCCTCCTTCCTCTCTGCCATTATAGCCCGTGCTCCCTCCTGTTTCCGACCCATCTCCCAGATCTTGTTCCCCATTTACCTGTGGGCTTTGCTCACCTGTCCCCGTCGAACCTAGTTTAAAGCCCTCTATCAAACTGAACTAATATGCAATTGGGTGACCAAACACAGCCTTCAGGAAAGATAGAAACCCACATCACAGAGAGAGAATACATTAGAAAGAAAGCGTCAAGTGAAATTCCAGAGCAGGTTAAATCTGATTATTCAGAACCAGGACAAGAGATTCTCCCATCACATTGTCCTCTGATCCATTCAAACCTGCTTCCCTCATCCCTGCCTCCATAGTCAGTTATGTTATTTACAATTTTTTTAGTATCCTAGCATCCCCATAATGAGGGAAAAACACCCTTCTTGCCAGAAATGGCTTTACAAAAAATGGAACCTGAGATTTAAACTCTAAATGATCACACTCTATTTGAGATCCATTTGAATTCCCCTCCCAGGACTTTTGACACTCATCTCCAGTCACAGCGACTCTTATATAGGATTAAAGTAGTAAAAACATCATCTGCAAGCACAGACAACAGAGAATGCTTCATCACATGACACTTTGAGAAGTGGATGGATAGAATGGGATGAACATAAACTCAGCATGGCTCAGGCAAAAGATAACAGTTCTGCACTGAAGGGGAAGGAGGGAATCTTTGAGTCACCCCATCTCCTTCCAGTGTCACGGAAGCTGAAACGACACTTTTTTCCTGCCCCAACTCCTCTACATTTACATCTAATTTGAAAAATTCCCAATATAACTGCTTTTCAGCACAACCCAGAGCAACGTGAGAACAACTGGCAATGATACAATCTCTATCACTGGTGACTCTAACAATAACTTTGCAATAGGAAGAATGGTATAAATGTGATGCTCCCTGGTTCCTCATAGGAAGGGCACAGTCAAATTACTTGTGGTACAATAGAAAGGACAAATAGGTCCATCTCAAAAGAGGGCGAACTGCATAAGGCAAAAATGGGCCACTCATCTGGATAAGCTGAGAGATAACGGTGCTGCAAACAGTTCAAAGAGCTTTAAAAGTTACTATGTGGGAATCAGGAAAAGTATTAAAGAAAAGAAAGTCTTGATAGCCCTAGAGATTTTTACATTGTTGATCTCCTTTGCAGATTCTCTGATGGCTAACATGGGCTGAGGGCCAAGAGAAGGTTTTCCCGCACTCACTGCATTCATAGGGCCTCTCCCCTGTGTGGATTCTCTGATGCTCAGAAAGGGCTGAACTCTTAATGAAGCGTTTTCCACACTCACAGCATTTATACGGCCTCTCCCCTGTGTGAATTCTTTGATGGATAATAAGGTTTGAGCTGTGGATGAAGGTTTTCCCACACTCACTGCATTCATAGGGTCTTTCACCTGTGTGGATCCTTTGATGTCTAGAAAGGGCTGATCCATGAGTGAAGCTTTTCCTACACTCACGGCATTCATAGGGCCTCTCATCTTTGTGGATTCTCTGATGAACAGAAAGGGCTGATCTTTGAGTGAAGCTTTTCCTACACTCAAGGCATTCATAGGGCCTCTCATCTGTGTGGATTCTCTGATGAACAGAAAGGGCTGCTCTTTGAGTGAAGGTTTTCCCACACTCACTGCATACGTAGGGCCTGTCCCCTGTGAGAATTGTTTGATGACTAATAAGGTGCGAGCTGCGACTGAAGGTTTTCCCACACTCACGGCATTCATAGGGTCTTTCACTTGTGTGGATCCTCTGATGTCTAGAAAGGGCTGAACTGTGAGTGAAGCTTTTCCTACAGTCACTGCATTCATAGGGCCTCTCATCTGTGTGGATTCTCTGATGCACAGAAAGGGCTGATCTGTGAGTGAAGGTTTTCCCACAATCACTGCATTCGTAAGGCCTGTCCCCCGCGTGGATTCTCCGATGTTTAGAAAGGTTTGAGCTGCGATTGAAGGTTTTCCCACACTCATGGCATTCGTAGGGCCTCTCCCCTGTGTGGATTCTCAGATGAACAGAAAGGATTGATCTGTGAATGACGTTTTTCCTCACACTCAGTGCATGTATTTTTTCCCTTTTGTCTAAGGATTTCCTGTTGTGTTGTGGTTTCCGTGAGGACCTTCTGAGTTCCTCAAGAGGAAATACATTCATCCAATTTCTCCTCTGGCTGGTTTCCTTGCTCTCTTTCTGGTCTGTGCTGGATCTCAAAGGAATTTCCCTGCTCATGATTCCTGGACACATTCCTTTTCGATCTTTGTGATAATGCTCTGTGTTTATCCACTTGCTCAACATTTTCCTGCTGAGAATTCTGCTACTTTTTCTGACATGCCATTGAATCACCTGCTGCGATAGACAGAAACCTCAAACAGGGATGGAAAGGAGAAGACCAAACCAAAACAAGTGCTGAAGACAGGTCAAATAAAAATCAGGAACTGACCTCCCCCAAACTCTTCCCCTAAATAGGACAGAGGAGGGGGATGAATTCAGCCTTCACATCCCATCCAAATACGCAGGGGGAAGGGAGGAAGCTAATTCCTGGTGTCTCCTAAGATCTACAGGAAGCCATGAGTTGAGGATACAACCCCTGCTAGGGACAATAATGAATTGAGAGACCTCCCAAGGGCTTTGCTGGGCATACCAGATGTTTCCTTCAGGCACTTACAGATTCTGAGTTGGTTTAATGTTTCCTCACCTGTGCAGAGAGCTCTCAGGATCTCTCTTTCCTCACAGCCTTGGAGATCTGGGACCCATGGCTTGTTCCAGCTGGGAGATCACATCAGGCTGGGTAACAGGAAACCTTGCTGAGATGAAAGAAAACAAAGGAGTTCAGTTGATTTCATAAGACTTTGTCATAAAAAACATACTGTTTATTTAACTTTAGAGCTTAGTGTGACCTGGTGGGCCAGGGGCAGTTCTCACTGAAAATGCCAAGATCAGGGCAGGCTGAAAAAGAGATCACCCACACGGGTTATCGAGAAGCTGAAAAAAGAACTCACACAGCCCCCTTTATTGCATCCCAGTTCTCTGACTCTCAGTCAGCACCTAGATCCAGCACAGTGAGAGGTTATTTAAAAACTGCTCACATAAACAAAATGATCTTCTGACCCCAAAGGTCAGCCACGTTACCAGGTCAGTATAAGTTGGATCTTACTCAAAATACCACAGTGCCAGCCAATCCTTTAGCATCTAAACTAAAGGTTTGAACGAAATAAGATAGAATGAAGTTAAATGAGAAAGCAGTGAGATACATTCCAAAATGGATAGATCAGGTTCTTAGCAGTATTAGTGAGATGCCGGTGTGAAAGTCTGTCTGGAACGCATCCACAGCTGGGATGGTTCATTCAGTCCTTTGTTCCAGGATTCAGTTTGTAGAGAAGTTGCTCCAGAGGCAGGAAGCGGGATTGACGATAAAATGGAGATGATGCAGCTGCGCTTTATATTTCTTTTGCTATGTGGCTTGTTCTTCCTGTGTCCCAAACACAAGATTCACAGCACATGGCATGGAAAAGCCTTGGAGTTCTCATTACACAGGCTTACCCGGGAATGTCTTGCTGACTCAATAGGTGTATCACCTTGGTCCTTTCCATGGGCTCATTGTACAGCTGATGACCCTCAATGGGCCATCAAACAGGCTAGACAGTGTTGATGCCAACATGTCTGGGGGTGTTACCCAGAAACACTGCCCAAGTCTGGAAATACAGATATACCCTACATATCTGTAACTCACAAGAGAAAGGTGATAGAAACAGAGAAACAGAATGATCATACTTGGAAAATCATAACATTTTCCCTGACACCTTCCATGGCATATCTAGCACGATTCATTGCAATTTTATCAGATTTTATTATTTTATTATTAATACCAAAGTGTCTCACAATTCCATACAGTGTCACACTTGTAAACCAGTGAATTTCGAGGACCAGTTCCCCAGGTCCATGAAGATGCTTAGAGGGATTGAAATACCCACATATCTACTGGGAACACACACACAGACACTGTGTCAGTCTGTACCCCTGTGTTCACTCTTCTAGAAAATTATGATCAATTTTGTACACAGTATGGCTTGTGAGGTATCATTTGAAAACCCACAACCTACTGAATATTATCCTCCTGTTAAAATGTGCAGTAACTGTATGTAAAGTTATGAGATTTTACAGTATGATATTACTGAAAAAGTTATAGTTCTGGGGAACACCCACAGACCAGTTCCTCAGAGACAGCAAGGCAAACAGCTGGTCAAATAGCCACTCTCCTGCAGGGGGAAGGTGTGAAGGAGACATTTACATTCCATCACAGGGACCTCTTGAAGCTGTTGTGGAAAACGACCACACGATTTATTTTGCATCAGCTCAGCCTGAGGCTCTTTTCTTGGTTAAAAGTGCGCAGGGGGTGACAGCTATTGGAATACTCTCCCCCCGAGCTAAAAATCACACAAGACTTTTAAAGCTTAAAACCACAAACAATGACACATAGGTTGCACATTAATTACCTTATTTGGAATATATTGCAAAATATGATGCAGGTCAAAAGCAAGCTGAACAATCAGTTTTCCATATTCTGCCTTTCCTCTTATTGTTATTCTTAGTCCACCCCTTAGTCTTAGTGCTCCACCCCTGCTGCGAACCCTCCTGCTGTGGTCATAGATAACCGTTATGCTCTTCTTGATACAGGAGAGAAGGAATCACCCCCAACAGTTAAGGAGGGGAAGCCTCGTACCCCTAAGGCTGGGAGGTCTGCTGCCACCACTGATAATAAGAAACGTAGGGTAGTGGTGTTTGGAGACTCTCTGCTGAGGGGGATGGAAACACCCATCTGTCGCCCTGACCGTTCATCCCAGGAGGTATGCTGCCTGCCAGGGGCCTGTATCCAAGATGCTACAGAAGCATTGTCGAGGATTATCTGGCCTTCTGACTACTACCCCATGCTACTCATCCATGTGGGCACAAATGATACTGTGAGGTGTGACACTGAGCAGATCAAGAGTGGCTACAGGGCTCTGGGAGTACAGGTTAAGGAGTTCGGAGCGCAGGTGGTATTCTCTTCGATTCTTCCTGTCGAAGGTAGGGGCCCGGGCAGAGACAGATGCATCGTGGAGGTGAATACCTGGCTGCGAAGATGGTGTCGCCAGGAGGGCTTTGGCTTCCTCAACAACGGGATGCTTTACTTGGAAGAACTGCTAGGCGGAGATGGCGTTCACCTTTCGAGGAGGGGAAAGGCCTTATTTGCACACAGACTCGCTAACCTAGTAAGGAGGGCTTTAAACTAGGTTCGACGGGGACAGGTGAGCAAACCCCACAGGTAAGTGGGGAACAAGACCTGGGAGATGGGTTGGAAACAGGAGGGAGCGTGGGTATAATGGCAGAGAGAAAGGAGGGTCAGGGCAAAGCTGGGAGGTAGGATCAAACCAGTATCTTAGATGCCTATATACAAATGCAAGAAGTATGGGTAATAAGCAGGAAGAACTGGAAGTGCTAATAAATAAATACAACTATGACATTGTTGGTATTACTGAAACTTGGTGGGATAATACACATGACTGGAATGTTGGTGTGAATGGGTATAGTTTGCTCAGGAAGGATAGACAGGGGAAAAAAGGAGGAGGTGTTGCCTTATATATTAAAAATGTACACACTTGGACTGAGGTGGAGATGGACATAAGAGATGGAAGTGTTGAGAGTCTCTGGGTTAGGCTAAAAGGGGTAAAAAACATGGGTGATGTCGTGCTGGGAGTCTACTACAGGCACCCTAATCAGGCGGAAGAGGTGGATGAGGTTTTTTTCAAACAACTAACAAAATCATCCAAAGCTCAAGATTTGGTGGTGATGGGGGACTTCAACTATCCAGATATATGTTGGGAAAATAACATCGCGGGGCACAGACTATCCAATAAGTTCCTGGACTGCATTGCAGACAACTTTTTATTTCAGAAAGTTGAAAAAGCTACTAGGGGGGAGCTGTTCTATACTTGATTTTAACAAATAGGGAGGAACTTGTTGAGAATTTGAAAGTAGAAGGAAGCTTGGGTGAAAGTGATCATGAAATCATAGAGTTTGCAATTCTAAGGAAGGGTAGAAGGGAGTACAGCAAAATAGAGACAATGGATTTCAGAAAGGCAGATTTTGGTAAGCTCAGAGAGCTGATAGGTAAGGTCCCATGGGAATCAAGATGAGGGGAAAAACAACTGAGGAGAGTTGGCAGTTTTTCAAAGGGACGCTATTAAGGGCCCAAAAGCAAGCTATTCCGATGGTTAGGAAAGATAGAAAATGTGGCAAAAGACCACCTTGGCTTAACCACGAGATCTTGCGTGACCTACAAAATAAAAAGGCGTCATATAAAAATGGAAACTAGGTCAGATTACAAAGGACGAATACAGACAAATAACACAGGAATGCAGAGGCAAGATTAGAAAGGCAAAGGCACAAAATGAACTCATACTAGCTATGGGAATAAAGGGAAACAAGAAGACTTTTTATCAATACATTAGAAGCAAGAGGAAGACCAAGGACAGGGTAGGCCCACTGCTCAGTGAGGAGGGGGAAACAGTAACGGGAGACTTGGAAATGGCAGAGATGCTTAATGACTTCTTTGTTTCGGTCTTCACTGAGAAGTCTGAAGGAATGTCTAATATAGTGAATGCTTACGGGAAGAGGGTAGGTTTAGAAGATAAAATAAAAAAAGAGCAAGTAAAAAATCACTTAGAAAAGTTAGATGCCTGCAAGTCACCAGGGACTGATGAAATGCATCCTAGAATACTCAAGGAGTTAATAGAGGAGGTATCTGAGCCTCTAGCTATTATCTTTGGGAAATCATGGGAGACGGGGGAGATTCCAGAAGACTGGAAAAGGGCAAATATAGTGCCCATCTATAAAAAGGGAAATAAAAAAAAACCCAGGAAACTACAGACTAGTTAGTTTAACTTCTGTGCCAGGGAAGATAATGGAGCAAGTAATTAAAGAAATCATCTGCAAACACTTGGAAGGTGGTAAGGTGATAGGGAATAGCCAGCATGGATTTGTAAAGAACAAATCATGTCAAACTAATCTGATAGCATTCTTTGATAGGATAACGAGCCTTGTGGATAAGGGAGAAGTGGTGGATGTGATATACCTAGGGTATGGCTACACTTACAGTTCTGCAGCGCTGGTAGTTACAGCTGTGTTTGTACAGCTGTGTAGGGCCAGCGCTGCAGTGGGGCCACATTTGCAGCACTTGCAGCGCTGTTGGGAGTGGTGCATTGTGGGCAGCTATCCCAGCATTCAAGTGGCTGCAACGTGCTTTTCAAAAGAGGGGGGTGGGGTGGAATGTGACAGGGAGCGTGGAGGAGACAGACAGAATGGATTTTTGGAGTTGACACTGTTCTCAGCTCCCTGCCTTGCAAGTTCTAAGGACTTGTGCCTAGCTTCAATCATTTTAAAAGTTCTAACTCCCTTCCCCCACTCCTCCCTCATTCACTAATTGCAAATTATGCACAGCTAAATACCCGTCAGACCAGATCAGCAACGGACTTCCCCCTCCCCCTCTGCCGTGTGAGCGTGCTGTTTCTCTCTTCAAGCAAACAGCTGTGAACATTCCAAAGTAATTCCCCTGCCTGCCTCAGCTCGCTCAGCAAACAGGAGCTGTGTTTGTTTTTTAAATAAGCAGTTTGGCTGAACTCCGAGCTCTCCCTTTCTTCCGGTTTGTTGTGGACAGGAATTCTGGGATACCTCCTTATACCCCGGAGGTCAATAAAAGCGCTGGTGGGTGTCCACACTTGCTGACCAGCGCTGGAATCCCTACACTCGAGGCTCGACTGGGTGTACAGCCAGCGCTGCAACCAGGGAGTTACAGCGCTGGCCGTGCTTTGCAAGTGTGGCCACATCCTAAGTTGCAGCGCTGTAACCCCCTCACCAGCGCTGCAACTCTCTAGTGTAGCCAAGCCCTTAGACTTTAGTAAGGCATTTGATACGGTCTTGCATGATATTCTTATAGATAAACTAGGAAAGTACAATTTAGATGGGGCTACTATAAGGTGGGTGCATAACTGGCTGGATAACCGTACTCAGAGAGTAGTTATTAATGGCTCCCAATCCTGCTGGAAAGGTATAACAAGTGGGGTTCCGCAGGGGTCTGTTTTGGGACCGGCTCTGTTCAATAGCTTCATCAACGATTTAGATGTTGGCATAGAAAGTACGCTTATTAAGTTTGCCGATGATACCAAACTGGGAGGGATTGCAACTGCTTTGGAGGTCAGGGTCAAAATTCAAACTTATCTGGACAAATTGGAGAAATGGTCTGAGGTAAACAGGATGAAGTTCAATAAAGATAAATGCAAAGTGCTCCATTTAGGAAGGAACAATCAGTTTCACACATACAGAATGGGAAGAGACTGTCTAGGAAGGAGTATGGCAGAAAGAGATCTAGGGGTCATAGTGGACCACAAGCTTAATATGAGTCAACAGTGTGATATTGTTGCAAAAAAAGCAAACGTGATTCTGGGATGCATTAATAGGTGTGTTGTAAACAAGACACGAGAAGTCATTCTTCCGCTTTACTCTGCACTGGTTAGGCCTCAACTGGAGTATTGTGTCCAATTCTGGGCACCGCATTTCAAGAAAGATGTGGAGAAATTAGAGAGGGTCCAGAGAAGAGCAACAAGAATGATTAAAGGTCTTGAGAACATGACCTATGAAGGAAGGCTGAAGGAACTGGGTTTGTTTAGTTTGGAAAAGAGAAGACTGAGAGGGGACATGATAGCAGTTTTCAGGTATCTAAAAGGGTGTCATCAGGAGGAGGGAGAAAACTTGTTCACCTTAGGCTCTAAGGATAGAACAAGAAGCAATGGGCTTAAACTGCAGCAAGGGAGGTTTAGCTTGGACATTAGGAAAAAGTTCCTAACTGTCAGGGTAGTTAAAAACTGGAATAGATTGCCTAGGGAAGTTGTGGAATCTCCATCTCTGGAGATATTTAAGAGTAGGTTAGATAAATGTCTTTTAGGGATGGTCTAGACAGTATTTGGTCCTGCCATAAGGGCAGGGGATTGGACTCGATGACCTCTCGAGGTCCCTTCCAGTCCTAGAATCTATGAGTCTAGTTTGTGGTTTGACTTTTCTAACACTTCCACTGTGGTTATGTTTCACAATCTCGGTTATTGCAAATCAGTGTGTTTGGCGACTTTCCACTTCACCTACTTATGCCCCTTCGGCACACAAAGCCATTGTTCCCCAATTTGGGGGATTTTCCATTCCACTTTGCCTTTCTATGCCCTTTACTCAGAGAAACAAGCTCAGCTAATACTTTAGGCCTACTAGCTTGACCAAACCTCCAAAGCTCTTTCTGTAGACTTTCCCGCACAAATCTCTAATCTCCAACAGACAGCCTGTCACCGTGACTGAGCTGAGAACTGAAGTGGTTTCTAGTACAAAGGACTGAATTCTTAGAAGAGGTGAGGAAAATGCTTGAGACTCTCTCTCTCTGCCCTTTCCCTCTGCTCATGACAACTCCTGAAGAACTGAACATGGGCAGCAGGGGTGGGTTAGGCCGAGACCTGGCTGAAAGGAAAACCAGCCTGTCTCAGCACAGGGTGAGAGAAACATTTGCCTTGAATCCTTTTCAGCTTGTTAACTTAGACATTAGTTTGTGTTTTATCTTGCATTTCTTTTGTAAACAATTCTGAGCTTTATGCTTCATTATCTGTATCGTAAAATATGTTTTTTGATAGTTAACAATCTTGTTTTATTCTTTATCTAACCAGTGTGTTTGTATTAAAGTGTGTTGGAAACTCCATTTGGGATAACAAGGCTGGCGCATGTCATTTTCCACTGATGAAATGACAGACTTCATATGAGCTTGCGTTGTTCAGGAGTGTGCTGGACAGGGAAAGATGCACATTTCTGGGGAAAGTCAGGGAGCAGAGAATTTTCTGGGGATCTCCTGTGAGGTACTCTAATTTGTGAGTCACTGACTAGCAGCACTCAAAACTGTAGCTGGGAGTGAGTTACATGCTGGAGACCGTGTGTCAACTGCCCAGGAGTGGCTGCTCTCACAGAAGAGCAGTGGAAAAGGCACGCCAGCTTGAGAACTGAGGAGACACAGCTGTTCAACAGTCCAGGTTGCACTGTGGTTAATACCACAGACACTCAATTTCAAAGAGCCTCCTAAAACACAGAGAAAGTAAATCTATGTCCCAGAAATCAAAGACTCCAGAGAGAGGGCAAGTCTCCCTGGCACTGCTTCTTGCTGATAGAGAGGTCCAGAGACAAAAACAAAGACAGTCTTGGGGAAGCTGGGAACAGTAACCATGGGCTGGTGGGGTTCGGTGGAGAAAGGGAACAGGGAGGGCAGGGATATCACTGAATTCAGGATCTCAGCAGTACTAGATGTCAGGATAACACATACTGCAGCCCATTGGAAAACATAATCCCAACTATACATACAGAAGATGGGGTCTAAATTAGCTGTTTCCACTCAAGAGAGAGATCTTGGAGTTACTGTGGATAGTTCTCTGCAAATATCCACTCAATCTGCAGCAGCAGTGAAAAAAGTGAACAGAATGTTGGGAATCATTAAGAAAGGGATAGATAATAAGACAGAAAATCTCCTATTGCCTCTATATAAACCCATGGTACACTCACATCTCGAATACTCCGTGTAGATATGGTCATCCCATCTCAAAGAAGTTCACTTGAGCAAACAGGAGCTATTTGACACTGTGCGATACGGCTCCTGTGCTCTGTTCCCAAAGTGTTGTGCAGCAGGGGAGGACCTGTGGCAGTGTGTGTGTGTCACTGGTATACTGGGGTGATGCTGAAACAGGGCAGAGTAGAGGTGGCATTGTGGGGTTGGCATGAACCTTATCTCTTCATTTCCTATTCCAAGAATCAAGGGGACGGGAATCCTTACCCAACGAGGTCACATTCTCATAGTTCTCCTGCATGACATCTCTATAGAGGGCTCTCTGAGTGGGGTCCAGCAGAGCCCACTCTTCTCTGGTGAAATACACAGCCACCTCCTTGAAGATCACCAGCCCCTGAAAGAACAAGAGTCCAAGACTCTGGACCTGATGTCCCACTCTCAGCCCCACTATTCGTGGGGGAGAGAAGCCAATCAGAGTCAACAGAGTCCCACCCCTACCCTGCAAAGAGCATCCTGGAAACACCAGGTTAAGGGGACCAAGAGAGAGCCCCTTGTCTCTCCCAGCAGATCCATCACACACCTACTAGCCACAGAACGATACAGGAGATGGAGCCCCTAACAGGGTCCAGGGAGAGCTCCCTGGTAGGAAGCCCAATAACCTCCTCATCGTGAGGAGCTGGATATGAAGGACGGGGCAGCTCTCCTAAACCTCACTGGTGGGTGCCCCCTTCATATCTCACAGCAGTCGCTGGTTAGTCAGGTCGGGCTCCAGCACTGGGAGTCTGGTCAGTTTGACTAGCTCTAGGTAGGTGGCAAGTATCAGAGGGGTAGCCGTGTTAGTCTGAAGAAGTGGGTATTCACCCACAAAAGCTCATGCTCCAAAACGTCTGTTAGTCTATAAGGTGCCACAGGATTCTTTGCTGCTTTTCTAGGTAAGTGGGTTATTCTTGGTTTCACAGATTAGGGTATTTCCACCACCTAATCTCATGGGTCTGTTCCTAGAATCTAGGCCACTTAATAAACAACTCCCAGCAGGTTTATCTCAAGCTGTCCTCCTCCCTTCCCCACCCTGTGCATTTCCTGCCCCGCTCCAACCTCCAAACCAGACTGTGCAAATCTTCCCATCTCTGGTGTATTTTCTGTCCTTCTCCAGCCCTGCAGGAACCCACCAGCTACCTCCCGATAATCCGTACCTTAACAGGCTCCTCTGCACCCATTTCTCTTCCCTCTCCCATGGGAGGATGGGATGAGCTGGAGTGAAACATGGATGTCATTCTCCAGCCTGTCTGGGAGAGAAGGGCAGTTGTGGGGGCTTCAGAACGGGCTTTAGTTAATTTCACAAGATGATTCTCCCAGGCCCTTTCCCTGCAGACAGATACTCTAGATTCTGCCATCCTGGGAAAGAGATTAAGCATGTTATTACACTGTAGACCTGGCCCCTGCTGCCAGGCTAAGCCCACAGAGAGATTTTTAACCTCCCTTCTCCCTCCCCTCACCTCATAACAAAGTCTCTGAACACAAGGCTAGAAAAGAGCAGAACCAAAGGAGTCACTGTGGAGGATCCCCTCGGCCACTGACCCCATGGCAGCCACACCCCAGCTGGGGGAATATGGAGTCAGGAACTGGCTTCTCCTCTCTCTGATCCTTGTTTTGTTCGCTGGAAAGTGGTTCTGCCCAGGGATGCAGCAATACATATGTCTGGGTGGACAAGAGAGCTGGAAATCTCTCCCCCTACTCATTTCTCCCACTGCCCCTTTCAATCTCCCCTTCCCCTGTCCTCTTTCCTTGCCCCTCTGGCTGGGAAAGTCCCATTCCTGGGGGCTTTGCTCTCCCATGGCTGGATTTTCTCCTGGCAACCGCTAATGGGAGGAGAAATGAGGTGGGGTTGTTTGTGCAGAGTCACTTTCTTGCCAGATCCTAGGACATTCCCTGAGGTCTTTCAGTTACCTGGAGACTCTGGCTCAGAATTTAGTAGTAACAGGGCACAGGGCTGCCCTAGGGGGCTAGGACCAGTGGCAGAAAGTCATCCCCTGGGCTGGGCAGAGAAGAAGCTTTAATTAAGGTCACTTCCCAGCACACAACCCCAGTGGGGGAGCAGCAGCTGCCAAGCATGGTCTCCCAGATCACAAAGGATGCTGCAGCATCTGACTCAGGAAGCTGAACCCCAATATCCTGAGCAGAGAGGGACAGAGCGTTTGAGCAGCTTCCCTCCTTTAGCTCTCTGGGGAGAGCAGCTAATGGGAGCCCCTCCTCACAGGGAGAATTGCTGATGTCATTTGCCCCACTGTCCATCTGGAGTCACTCCTTGTCTTTCCATACAGTGACTCTGGATTAACAATGGTCTCAATGACACCAGATTTCAGAGAGAATGAGTCCAGAATGCTGCGGAAAAGAGCATCGTGTGGCTGTGCTGACTCCTTTCCCACCTCCCTCACCCCCGCAGATCTAGGACAAGGACTGGGGGCACAAATTTTCCAAACGGAACCAAAAGTTCCTGCAGTTTTCAAAAGAGGAGAAAAGCAAAATCTGTGATTTCACACTAACAGTGTTTGCTAAGTGGACAGAAAGTTATCCCAGTGACAGGGCACGTGACTGGGGAATGCTGGGCAGTGCTTGGAGCCAGGACTCTGGCACAAGTTGACCAGAGAGAAGGATCATGGTTAGCAGCAGCCCCCAGACACCCCCTAGTACCCAGAGCCCAGACCCCCCAGCCAGGGGCCCCAGACACCCCCCAGCCAGGATCCCATCAGATATTCCCTGGGATGCAGCCCCCAGGGTCCCTGGCCAGGGACCCCAGATACCCCTCAAAGCCCCACCGGCCAGAGAACCCCCACCAGACCATGACTGTCAGGTTGGGAATCCCGAAGGGTTCCCCCCACCAAGAGCCCCCAGCAGCCAGGCACCCCCTCAAGGGACCTGCCCACTGGGAACTCAGTCCCTCACTGCCTGCCTAGGAACTCCCCCACCTTCCAGAACGATCTACCCTGACATTTGCCTGGGACCCCCTCCTCTGCCCAGTGTGACTCCCTGATACTTTACAGTGGGACTCCTCACTCTGCTTCCCTGGCATGCCCTGACCTAGTGCCAGGGATCCCCTCCCCCAGCTCTGTGCACTGGGCATGGCAACAAAACCAGGAACCAGCAGGGGAAGCACAGACAGAGCCCCTGGCACAGAACCAGGCTCCCTCTAACCCTCTGTCCCCCCCCCATGAGACACCCACCCCCACTGTTCTGCAGCCACCAGGCCCCCAGCGATACCCACCTCCAGGACCCATAGCCTCAGAGATGGGCACATCAGAACCACACCCCCAAAATCCCAAACCTCCACAACCCACCAACCTGACTAGGGTACCCCCTTCCCAGCCACCCAGAGGCCTCCCCCTACCACAATGCCCCTTCAGCTGCAATCTCCCCACACAGACACCTTTCCTGCCCCTGGAAGCCTTACCTCACAGAGTGTGAGAAGTGGCTAGAAAGTTAACACCACCCCCTGCTGGCCAGTCACACAGGCAGAGGGAGCCTGGGGGGTGCTTCTTTAACAGGAGAATGGAAGGCCTGGAGGGCAAGAAAGGTCCACAGGCTGTCACTAGCAAATAATGGCCACCATGGATCCACCCCAGAGGAGGCTGCATCTTAGCACATTGGGAAACAACCCATCATATTCAATTAGAAATAAAACAACTAGAGAGAAGTGGGGCAAATGTTTGGGGTATTTTATATCAATCTTTGAGATACGCAGAGAGCACCTGTCACAAACGACCTTTGATAACATGAGAGAAAACCACCAAGATCAGAGGGGATTTGATGTTGCTATTAAATAACTAGTGGAAAAGGGGGATTGTTGGACTGGATTTTATATGACTGTCCAATACATAAACAGAATGTGATGGTCCCCGCCGGCCCTGGGGCAACCATTCATGTGAGCAGCTCAGAGCCCTTTGAGGAGCTGATTTAAGGGGGTAGGAGCTGGAAGGCTCCCTGGACAATGGAAGGGGGCAGCAGGGGGATTGGGAAATGGTGTCTGGGCAGTCTCCATGGGGGTTGTGCTCCTCCCTTCCCTGCCCTGGCAGAGAACGGGCACCTCATCCGATCCCATCCCCACTCCAGGGGGAGCCATGTTCTGGGGAATGACCCAGGGCAACAATTTCCCACCCGAACAAGGACAAATCGCTGCAGATAAAATGGGTGGGAAATTCCACCCCCCATCGGAGAGATTTTAAATTGACATTTGAGAAGTATGGAGAGAAAAGGGAAAATCAGAGGCAATTAGAGAGCTGATCATTGGGGGGGAGGAGAATCTCCCTGGATTTTATAGCCATGTGTGAAAATGAGAGAGAAAAGGGGAAATCTTGAGAGAATCTGTGTGTGGGAGGAAGTGGCAAAAACAGGGACAGGATCCAGTTAACTCACCTCCCCCCCCCACCCCGGGAATGTCCTGGCTGCACAGAGACAGTTCTACCCCACCCCACCCTAGTGACCTCCCCCTTCCTGCAACTCTGGCTTCTCACCCCCGACACCTCCGCCCCCACACCAAAGGGGGGGGCTCTGCCAGCGCCTCCCCCTGAGCTCAACTCCTGCTCCTCCCCCCAGACCGGATTGTGCCCTTTAGCCCCTCCCCCAACCCTGCCTCCAGCTGCCTGACCCCCCCCCATCAATTTCCTGCTCAGCGCCCGACCCCCCCGACCCCTGTTACTCCCCCGCCCGGCTCCAGCCCCGCCCCCAGCGCCAGGCGGAACGTTACGGCTGGTCTGGGTACGGGGAAGGGCAGTGGCTTCAGCGGCTGTTACTGGGCATGCGCAGTGCCCGGGAGTAGCACGTTGCTATGGGGAGTGATTTAACACACCAGCCCCCCCCCCGCCGGGCCCCGGGCTCCGCCCCCCCACACACACACGACGGCCGGACCCCGGCCCCCCCATCCCAGCGGGGTGGGTGGATCCTCCTGCAGCTCCAGTGGGGCCGAGGCGGCTCCAAGGCTTCCCCCAGGCTCCTCGGGGCAGAGTCACTTTCCCGCCCCCCCAGCGCCCCGCCCCGCCCCCGGCGTCTCTCACTCCCCGGGGGCTCCGGGTCACAATGTCCCACGACCCTTCCCCCGCCTGCAGCTCCGGCTTCTCCCCTCCCGCCCCCGCCAGCCACACCAAGGGGAACCCCCGGGCCCCAGTCTCTGTCCCCACCTGGATCCCAGCGGGGCCGGGGGCAGATCCTGGCTGCAGCTGAGAACTGCGGCTCCGCTCCGGCTCGGGCGGCTCCAGCGCTGCTGGCAGCAAGTGGAGAACCAGGGACCAGCTGCTCAGCCCGGGCTCCGCGTCACAATGTGCCAGAGCCCCGCCCCCAGGAGCTGCCCTGTCCCTGAGCTGAGCCAGAGCCCCGCCCTCGGTCTGTGCCAGAGCCCCACCCCCAGGATCTGCCCCGCCTCTGGGCTGTGCCAGAGCCCCGCCCCAGGAGCTGTCCCGCCCCTGGGCTGTGCCAGAGCCCCGCCCCAGGAGCTGCCCTGCCCCCAGCCTGTGCCAGAGCCCCACCTCCAGGAGCTGCTCCGCCCCCGCTCTGTGCTGGAGCTTCGCCCCCAGGATCTGTCCCGCCTCCAGGCTGGGCCAGAGCCCCTCTCCCAGGAGCAGCCCCACCCTGGGATGTGTCAGAGCCCCGCCCCCTGGAATTTCCCCATGTTGGGTCTCTGAGCTTTGTTCTCCTGCCGCCTTCTTCCCAGCACCCTCTGCTCCCAGCTGCTCCCTTCCTGTGTCTGCAAACACCCCCCTCCCCCTGGGGCTGGCTGCAGTGCTCGCTGAGGCTGACTCCAGTGGCTGAAGTTGCCTCCATCTCTGCTTCACCCCGGGGGTGGGAGGCAGAGGAGGGATGAAGGGAGGAGATGGTCCCAGGGTGTGAAAGCAGAATCAGGGGGCAGGGAAAGAAGGACTGTTTGGAAAGGTGGGGTTTTTGAGAGGGGAGTTGATCCAGATGGAGTCAGAAGAAGTTGAGCAGCAGAGGCTCAGGGAAATTGAGGGGAACCCTCTGGGTGTCTCAGTGTTGGCCAGGGTTTATACAGCACCTTGCATAATATGGGGTCTGATCTCAGTCATGGTATGTGCAGCACCTGGGAGCCCTGGTGTCTGTTTCCTGATCACAGGCGCTGAGAATGGAGAGAGGGAAACCTCAGCACCTGAAGGTTAATGCAGCCCTGTGTGCAACCCCAGCTAGGGTGATCCGACAGCAAATGTGAAAAATTGGGACGGGGGTGGAGGTAATAGGCACCTATATAAGAAAAAGACCCAAAAATCGGGACATCCAGTCATGCTAGTCCCTGCTGTTCTCATAACGGGTTGGCTTAGAGAGGGTTTGGCTACACTTGCAGCTGTACAGTGCTGGAAGTTAAAGCTGTCTTCCTACAGCTGTGTAGGGAAAGCGCTGCAGTGTGGACACACTGACAGCTACCAGCACACTGTCATGGCCACATTTGCAGGGCTGTTGGGAGTGGTGCATTATGGGCAGCTATCCCAGCATTCAAGTGGCTGCAATATGCTTTTCAAAAGAGGAGGGTACGGTGGAGTGTGACATGGAGCTTGGGGGAGACAGAGCGAGTGGATTTTTGGAGCTGACACTGTGTCAGCTCCCTGCCTGGCAAGTTCAAGCCCCCTCTCCCACCCCTCTCTCATTCACTAAATGTAAATAGCCGCCTTTGCTTTTTTCCTCACAGACCAGATAAGCCACTGATCCAAAACAGACTCCCCCCCGTGCCCACCCGGCTGCTTCTCTCCTCAAGCAAACACCAGCTGTGGGCATCCCAAAGGGATCCCCCTGCCTCTGCTCATTCACTGCAAACAGTAACTGTGTTTGGTTTTTAGATAAGCAGCTCCGGGAGCCTTGAGCTCACAACAAAACAAACAGAGGCATCACACCAAAACAAAGAATGTTATCTCTACTTAAAAGCATTATGGGAAGGTTCCGGGGGTCAGTGGCAGCGTAGTAAGATTAATCACTGTTTACACTGGCACCCCAGCGCTGCAGCACCAGCTCTGATCTCTTTATTCCTCTCGTCGAGGTGGAGCACATGCAGCGCTATAGCCAGGGAGATACAGCGCTGTATGTGCCTTGCCAGTGTGGACGGGGAGTAAGTTACAGCACTGTAAAGCCACCACCTGCACTGTAACTCTCCAGTGTAGCCAAGGCCTGAGTTGTAGTAATAATAGCAGCCAAGAGTCCGGTGGCACCTTATAGACTAACAGACGTATTGGAGCATGAGCTGTCGTGGGTGAATACCCACTTCGTCAGATGTGACAATAGTCCCATATGGGCTAGTGGTCAGGATTCCTGGTTTTCACCCAGGTGGCCTGGGTTCAGCTTCTGGTGTGGGAAGATTGCAGAGCTTTTGCCCAGAGTGGAGGCAGGAAATGAAAGGAACAGGAAGGGATCCTGCCAGCAGGGGAGTTAGACAGTGTGGGGAGGGGACCCCAGAAGTGGGGGTGGGGCAGTTGTTTGGGTGGAGATGAGGGAAGGACCCCAGCAGTGTGGGAAGTTGACAACCTGGAAAGCACAGGCCTGGCATGGGGACCTGGAAGAGTGAATGTGTCCCTCTAAACCCATCAACTGCAGACTAGGCAGGCTTGGAAGAATTGCGTATTTGTTGGTAAATGTCAATTTCTGTGTAAACACACAACCCAATGGCAAAATATTTCCATCAATAATCATCAAAATTGACAGGTGGGCAAAGTAAGAAACATGCTGCTTGAGAACTTATCTTGTTGTAGGAGCAGCAGTGATCTGTATGCTCTGTATAACCTGTATGCTCAAAAGGTCTGTTAAACTCCCCCCTCCCCCAGCTTCTGTCCTTTCCCTCTTTGAATGCCTGTGAAGTGGCTTTCCCACTCTCCTTTGTACCTCCAGTGAATGCCCTTCACCTGGCCCATCTGGCCAGTGGTTCGCTGTGTTACATTCTATTGTACCTCAGGGAGACTGAACTTCATCGCACCGTCCATCGCTGCGCTGCGGGACACTTACCTTAAAGGATCCTGACATCTCCACTGCCAGGCCTGTCCTGGGAGCGTGAGTATGAGTGTGACACCCTCCCCCATCCCTTCTTTTGAGCTTAGCTATCAAGCTAATAAACGTGCTGCTTTCTGCCAAACTCTTGGGGGGAGGGGCATTATTAGTCCTCTCTAAGCTTACTAACTGACCCAATTTTGGGTAATACAAGTAACATTGTTTGATCTGTTATTGTACCAAAGCGGGAGATGGTTGTCTATAAAAGAGGGTGAAGACTAAATGCCTCTGATGAGAATGGGATTTGAACCCATGCAGGTAAAGCATAATGGGGTAACAGTCCATCACCTTAACCACTAGGTCACCTCATCTGAGCTGTCAAAAAATGGACAGGAGGAGAAATCTAAGGCCGGTAGAGATAGGGACACTAAGGAGTTTTTAAATACAAAGCGTAAGGGTCTGAATGAGCTCCCCTCTCTCACCTAGTGAGGAGCTGGGGAAAGACTTCAGGAACAGACCGTGTTTGCATAGACACACCTACTTTGCCTAGCTATGCAGCATGATGGGACCACTTCCCCAAAATGACCAGTTTGGGATGGTCTTGGGTTACAAATCACTTTAGGATTGAGTGGAATGAAATGTTATTCTCCTTCCTGTATGAGTGAAGGGCAGCAGAACATACCTAGTCCGTCCTGGCTACCACTGCTCAGTGTGTGGCCAGTCTCTGTGTTTCTGCTGCTCGTTCTAGGGAACCTGGCCGGCCTTAGAGGTGGGGCCCCCCAACAGCCGCCCAGGGCTCCAGGGGTCAAAGGGCACCGTGTGGCAGTGCAAAGGTGCTCACTGCTCTCCCCTGCCCCAATGCTCCTCCATGGGTCCATAGAGGTTTGAGGGGAGTGAGGAGCAACCCTATGTGCTCCATGCGTCCTGGTCACTTTTCCCACCTGGGCTGTGCTGTGAGGGGAGCATCAGAAGCTGCTGCTCTCTGCCCTCCCGCTATGCAGCCTGGCTGAGGAAAGTGACCTGGATGCAGGGAGCTCGGATGATCTCACTTCTTGCCCCCACAGCCCCTAGGGGTGCCCAGATGAGCAGCGTTCCAGGGAGGAGTGGTGGGCAGCAATGCCAGCTGCTCCATGCACACAGGTCAGTCTCCCCATGTGGGTGCAGGAGGGGGTGCAGGGGTTTCTGTGATGCCTATTCTATCAGTATTGTCACTCAATACCAGGCACTCAAATTCACCCGTCTTAGTACTTAGACATCTAGCGTTTGTATTTAAGCACTTCTAAAATGTGTCCCATTTTAGCTGTCTGCTATTACATGATGTAATTGAGGGAGACTCTTTCATTTCACTGTTTCTCATCAGAACCTACCTGTACATTATCATCTTCCATCCTCTCCACCTTACTAGGCTATAGAGAATCCCTGTGAATAGTTCCTCTCCTAACAGATGTCTCTGTCTGAACCCTGTGCTCCTCAGCGCCTGTCGGCTTTCCCCAGCTCTGAGGCTGTGTCTACACTGCGCACCTTACCACGGTGCAGCTGTGCCACTCTAACCATGCCATTGTAAGGTGCGCTGTGTGGCCGTCCTTATCGCTGGGAGAGAGCTTCCCTGGGAACAAAGCCAAACTACCTCCAACGAGGGGCAGGAGCTTCGTCACCGGGAGCACAGCTCCACCTATGAAGTGCTGTTCACACTGCTGCTTTTCATGGCTCAAATTTTGGCATTCGGTGACTGTTCTTTCTCACCGCAGAGAGACAAAATTTTTAGCAACAAAAGCCGAAATTAAAAAAAACTCCTCTGCAACCTATTTAATTTTACCTTTATACAACCTTTATACTGCCTCCAGTTTTGGTGTCCTCATTTGAAAAAGATGTTGTGAAATTGGAGCGAGGGCAGCAAAGAGCCACCAAATGTTCTGAGGGCTGGAGAAAAATGCCTTCCAGTGAGCTATTGAAAGAGCTCAACCTGTTTAGCTTATCAGAAGAAGATTGAAAGGTGATTTCATTGAAGTGTTGAAGTGCCTTAATGGAGAGAAAAGATTGGGTATTTACGGGCTCTTGAATGGAGCAGAGAAAGGCATAACAAGACCCAATGGCTGGAAAGTGAAAAGAGACAAATTCATATTACAACTAAGGCACAAATTGTCAACAGCGAGGATGATTCACCACAGGAACAAGCTACCAAGGAAAGTGGTGGATTCGCCATCTCCTGATGTCATTTAATGAAGACTAGATGCCTTTCTGGAATGGGTTTGCCCCCAAAGTAGCTGTTGTGTCATACAGGAGGCCTGTGATATGCAGGTTAGACGCTCTAATGGTTTCTTCTGACCATGAAGTAGACTAATTTCTGAAAAACTGAGTGTAGCATTGGGAGCAGCGTCTGATGTTTTCCTGTCTAGCCGATTTGCTGCCTAGAACGAATGCTCCTTGAGTGGGGTGATCCACAGGGAGTAGCTCAAACCTCCCAAAGTGCCTGGCCAGGGACAGGACATTAGCCCAGCAAGGGAGGGGTGTGGCAGTGACATCTCAAAGGCCTTTTGCAGGACCTGAGACTATTGGTCAAAGGTGGTGGGGAGGTGGTGACCTCACAGAGAGATGCTGACATCAGCCATGCAGGACAGGGGCGAGGGGCCAGGGAAACCTCTGAGACCTCTGTGGCTTTGCTTCAGCACGTTTCCTTCTCCAGGTCTCTCTTTGAGGGCTGAGAGATTATTTGGGGTCATGGACGTGAGCGCCAGGAGGAACCTCTTTCGATTTTCCTTCTTCCCTTTTAGTGATTTTACTAGAAAACAGCCGTCCCTGTTTAGAAGGTAAGAGCCTCCTGGAGGTTTGAAACCTGTTCAGTCTGATCTATATGGTGACAAGTGAATTCTAGGCATGGAAAACACGAGCTTAAGGTGGAAGAATTTTATTGCACACCTGGGATTTTGTCCCTTAGAATCACTGCGGACATTATGGTTTGTCCTTTTTGTTTCACGTCTTCCTCCATCCCTCGCTCCTCTTCTTCTCTTGCTTCTTTTGTCTTTTCTCCTGTTCCCTTCCCAACAACAGGAAGGAGGGCTGTGTGTGTGTGTTGCGAGGAAGTCCTCTGCAGCTCCCACTATGGAAGGTCCACCCAAAAATGTGGGACTGAAATAGTGCTTGGGCATTGATCCCCACCAGTGACCTGGGCCATCCTTTGGGCTCTCTGGTGAGAACCCTCAGCCTCCCGTCCTCAGTCTCTACCCTGATTGGCTGAGCAGGGGGTTATGACAGGGAGGAGACTCAGGTCCTTGTTGTTCTCTTTTAAGATAAAGTAAATAAGTCAGAACCAGTTCTATCTTTGATTAATTTTGCTGCTTCTCTGCATTAATTGTCTCTGAGCAGTTGATGATTCTCTCTAACATTGCAGTTTTCCTCAAATACTTGCTGAATAATTACTGTCACTGTTGTTGGTCTGGAACTCATCTGAGAGCACAGTATTCAGGTCATTCAATGTCTGAAATTCAAGATCTGATGGTTAGTTTGAAAATCAGGGCTCTTCAGTCCTATTCCCAACACTGCCTCTGATAGGCTGTGTGACCTAAGACAAGTCAATTCTCCTTTCTCAGCCTTAGCTTCTCCCTCTTTCAAGTAGGGATAATAATGATCCGCTCTTACCTACCTCATGGTGGGTGAAGGATGCGGATCCATTTGGGAGTGTCACTAGAAGTAGTGCATAATATGAGGTTTCCCATCATGTTTACTCAGAGCAGATTATGACATAATAGATTAGCAAAAATAGTTTATTTTATTTGTATTTTTTTATTTTGAAATTGTTAATAGCAATGACTTAGCTCAGACTGAAGCATCTTATCTAACGGTTGAGATGTGTCTCCTCTTTGTGTGCGAGGAGACAATTTAACACACTCTGACAAAGAGGAGATGCTTTTGTTTTGCAACAAAATATTTTTGCAAAGAACTTTCATCCCACTTGTTATGATTTTGAGAAACAAACTGGTTTAGTCTGAATGGGATTTTCGAACAGAAACGGTTGGAATGAAATTTTCCCACCATCTCGATTTCTGGGCTCTATCCCTGCCTCTGGGGTGTTTTCGTCTGTTAGAACAGGAGTCAGAACTGGTGGCTTCTCTTTCTGGCTCTGCCACCGCCTTGCTGTGTAGGCCTTGGGTAGGTCACTTCCCTTCTCCCAACTGTCCAATGGGAACACGAACAGTTCTCGAACTATGGGCAGTCTAGAGCCCAAATGAGATAAGGGGCGTTAAAGCCCTCTGTGAAGGAGAAAGGGGAGTTTCACAGTGTTTAGCACCAAGGAATTCTAAAGTTTGCTAAAATGTCTAGTCTGTGGAAACAAGAAATGGTCAGGGCCAAACTTATTAACCACTGCCTTTTTAAAGCCCATGCAAAGATGTGAGTCCCTATCTTTTAGGTACCTGTGGTTCTTTGCCAGCAGCAGAGAAGAGGTTCCTGCCTCCGTTTTTGTGGCCTTAACAAACCAGGTGTTGTGCCCCAGTTCTTGTATGAGATCTCTGAAAAAGAACATCTTCCCATCCATGAACAAGACAGGATCTTTCAAAGGGGAACAAAAAGACCTCTGGGACTTACAGACTAGCTAGCCTGGCTGCCATAGCTGGAGACATACTGGAATACATTCTTAAACACTCAGTTTGTCAGCAGCACCTACAGGATAATTTGGTTCTTATGACTAGTGAGCATGGATTTGTCAAGAACAAATCGTTCCAAACCAATCCTCTTTCCTTCTTTGGCAGGGTTTTGGGCCTGGTGGAGGTGGGTAAACAGTAGATGGGATCTAGCTTGGTGTTACTAAGGCTTTTGACACAGTCCCGTAGGACATTCTCAGAAGCAAAAGAGGGAAATGTAGTCCAGCTGCAATCAGTGTATTGTGGGTGCAGAGCTGATTGAAAGCCAAGACTCCGAGAGCCCTTCTCCATGTTTGGCTGCCCAACGGGGATGGTGTACCTAGCTGGTCCGGCAGGGATCTGTCCGGTGTCAGGTACTACTCTATATTTTCATGAATGATTTGGAAAATGGAGTGGAGAGCATGCTTCTAAAATTTACTACTGACACCAAGCACTTTGGAGCACAGGATTGAAATTCAAAACACCCTTAACAAATTGGAGACTTGGTCTTCTTGAGCCAAACTCCATGGTTAGGGCTCTCTCTCTACACTGGGCTGATGTGAAACCCCAGAGCCAAGCACTCCTCCAGGGCAGTGAGCTCCGACCTTGATTGGTCAGATGCTGCTTAGCACTCTCAGAGCAGCTTTCGCTGGGGGATTCTCCCAGCACTTTCCAATAGCGGGAAAGTATGAAATCCCCATTTGACTGCTGGGGACAGAGCCCGAGAGTGGGGAGCAACTTGCCCAAAGTCCCCAGGAAAAGGAAAACAACCAGCAGTGGAACCAATAGGAAACCCAGCAATGGAACTCAGGAGTACTGGGGGTGTGTTATGGTGACCAGATGTCGCAATTTTATAGGGACAGTCCGAATTTTGGGGTCTTTTTCTTATCTAGGATCCTATTACCCCACACCCCGTCCCGATTTTTCACACTTTCTGTCTGTTCACCCTAGGGTGTGCATATGTGTGGGTCCCAGCTGCTCCCTGCCCCCCTCATTGAAGCAGATGTGCAGGGTTACTGCCCTGGGAAGTGCAGGGCACCAGTGGATGTGGGGTTGGCTGGAGGTAGGGTCTGGCTTCAGGCAGGGCAAGGGCTGCGGGGCTGGCTGGCTTCAGGCAGGGGGGTGCATCAGGGATTGGCTGGAGACAGTGCAGGGAGGATGCGGCTGGTGCAGGCAAAGGAGAAGGTGCAGGGCTGGCTGGAGAAAGAGGCTGACTGTGGGCAGGGCAGGGCAGGGCAGGGGGTGCAGGGCTGGCTGCAGGCAGGGCGTGGGGCAGGGCTGGTGCAAGGATGTTTCATGCCCTAGGCAAAACTTCCACCTTGCACCCTCCCCCCCCGCACACCTGCCCTGAGGCACCCCACCCGTGGCAGCTCCCCCCTCCACCCTGAGGCTCCCCTGTTGTGGCAACTCCCCTGCTCTGCCCTGCGGCACCCCCCTTGCCCCAGCTCACCCCTGCTCCGAGCACAAACACCCCAAGCACTCCGTGGCCGCTTCACTTCTCCCACCTCCAAGGCTTGCGGCTCCTAAGCCTGCCAGGCAGTCAAGCACCCTCCTCTGAGCCACAGCAGCCCTGACAGTTGACAATAGAGGCAACTTAACCCCTGAGTTCCTTCACTGTGTCCACCTCCGGGGTCCAGCTCCGATCACCAGATACTTGGGGTATGTCTATAACACCTGCCGAATTGGTGGGCAGCGATCGATCCAGCGGGGGTCGATATATCACGTCTAGTGTGGATGCAATACATTGAGTGCTCTCCCCTCGCCTGCTGTACTCCAGCTCGGTGAGAGGCGCAGGCAGAGTCTATGGGGAGCTGCAGCAGTCAACTCACCGCGTCTGTGACATTATAAGTATAATCTAATATCTCATTGAAAGGTGACAGGGCCAGAAAGAGTTAATTAAGTCACCTCACCAACTGACCTAACCTGTGGGTGAACCTTAAAAACTGGTTAACAAGATATGTAAATGAACACAGCTTTGAAATGCAAGTCTGCAGTGTTAGAGGTAGAAGGGGAGGTGTTTGCTCAGGTCTTGTGATGTCAACAAACAAGTCTTGTCTATTGCTATAGTTTTAATTCAAAGAGCAAAAAAAGAATATTAACATTTATGATGATACTTGAGTGAAATAGTATTATTGTCTGTGATTCTTTGAAGGTTGTGGTAATCTGTATCTGAACTGTTTGATGGATGCAGTAATTGCCAGGATGTTTGGAAGAAGAGTTAAGCCTATTGTTTTCTCAGGCCGAAAGGCTGCTGGAAATGTATAAGAACCTGGGGCACGATCCTTCTTCATCTCAGATCTGCTTTGGGTTTCAAGAGGGGGAAACCTTAAGCCACGAGGATTGAGATCCCCAGTCATTGACTGGAGCCATCCTGAATATGGACATTGGATTAAAACCTATGGACTATTTCTAAAAGGACTTTTGGCAACTACAAGCTCATCTCTACTGTGTATCTCAACCTCAAAAATTGAATTCAAGTCTATATGTCTATTAATCTTTTAACCAACACTCTCTCTCTTTTCTTTTCTAATAAATTTTAGCTTAGTTAATAAGAATTGGCTATAGCATTTATTTTAGGTAAGATCTAAGTTATAATTGAACCTGGTTATGTGGCTGATCCTTTGGGATCAGAAGAATCTTTTCTTTTATATGATGAAGTAAGATTTTCAGGAATCATCATCATATCTAACAGGTGTGTCTGGACGGAGCCCTGAGGCTGGGTACTTTAAGGGAACTACTTGGTTTAAACTTCTAAGTAATCAGTGAGGTACTACAGAAGCTGTTTTGTGCTGGCTTGGTAAATCTAAGTATTGAAATCACCACCAGCATTTGGGATTTGTCTGCCCTGTTTTGCTTGCAATTCACTCTGATTGAGTGAGCTGAGCTGGCTCCCACGGGCAGCACTGTCACACCTACATCCAGGGTGCAGGGGTCTGGGGGATCTTAGGGGCCTTGGGGTGCACAGATACCTACGTCCAGGCCATAGGGGTCCCTGGGGGGCTTAGAGAGTTTGGGGGGGACACAGATATCAATCACCATGCCCAAGGGTCCCAGGGGGACTTAGAGGGTTCGTGGGGGCACATATTCCTACATCCAGGCTGCAGGAGTACCAGGAGGGCTTAGGGGTTTAGTGGGGGGCAAAGATACCTACGTCCAGGCTGGAGGCATCCTGGGAGTCTTAGGGGATTTGTGGGGGCCAAAGATACCTATGTGCAGGCTGTATGGGTACCAGTGGGTTTTAGGGGTTCGGGTGGGCACAGGTATGGATGTCCAGGCTATATCGGTCCCAGGGGGGGTTAGAGGTTTCGTGAGGGGCACAGATACCTACATCCAGGCTGCAGCGGTCCCGGAGGAGCTTAGGGTTTGTCACAGAGTGTGAGGGAGTCCGGTCCTGCACCCCTCTCCCTGGGACTCACAGTGATTCTGAGCCAGCTAGTAAAACAGAAGGTTTATTGGACAACAGGATACAGCAGAGTTTGGAGGCACAACAGGACCCCACAATCAAGTCCTTCTAGGGGTTCAGGAAACTTAGTTCCCAGTTTGGGAATCCCTGAATTTCAACCACCAAGAGTAAAACTGAAATTTAACTAACCCAACTCCCTCCAGCCAGCCATTTCCTGTGTCCAGCTTCCCGGGCAAAGGTGCTGACGCCTCCCCCCGCCTAGCTCAGGTTACAGGCTGAGTACGTGTCCAGTCCTAAAGTCACCCCCTGCTCTCCCATCCCCCACACAGACAGTCCTTAATCCATCACAGTAAAGCACAGAGCATTTCTCTCATTGAGCAACAGTGACACTGTGTGGCCATGCAGGGAAATGCACAGAACATTTCCCGCATGAAGCAACAGTGATACCATGTGGCCATCCAGGGTAATGAACAGAGCATTTTCTGCATGGAGCTACAGTGATACCATGTGACCATGCAGGGTAATGAACAGAGCATTTTCTGCATGGAGCTACAGTGATTCCATGTGGCCACGCAGGGTAATGCACAGAGCATTTCTCTCATAGAGGAAGAGTGACACCATGTGGCCACTCAGGGTAATGCACAGAGCATCACGCCTATGTAGAAGCTGTAGAGATCCCTGGGGGGCTTAAGGGGTCGTGGGGGGCACAGATAGCTACGTCCTGGGTGGAGACGTTCTGATGGGCATTAAGGGCTTCATGAGGGGCAGAAATATCTACGTCAGGACTGGAGAGGTACGTGGATGGCTTAGGGGGTTGTGGTGAGCATAGATACATACGTCCAGGCTGTAGTGGTCCCGGGGGGTTTAAGGAATTGGTAAGGGTCACAGAAACCTACGTATGGTCTGGAGGGTTTCCTGGGGGACTTAAGGGGTTCTGGTTGCGCAGATACCTACGTACCGGTTGGAGGGGGCCCTGGGGAGCTTAGGGGGTTTGTGTGGCGTACTCATAGCTACAGCCAGGCTGGTGGGGGCACTATGGGTCTTAGAAGGCTGGTGGGGGGCAGAGATACCTATGTAGAGACTGGAGAAGTCCTGGGGAGGGCTTTGGGGGTTCCTGGAGGTCACAAATATCTACGTCCAGGCTGGAGGAGTTCTGGGGCTATTAGGGAGTTGTGAGGGGGCACAGATACCTATATCGACGCTGTAGGGGTCCTGGGGTTGCTTTGGGGCATTTTGAGGTACAGATACCGACTTCCATGCTGTAGGGGTCGCTGGGAGGATCAGTGGGTTCGTGAGGGTGCACAGATATCTACGTCCGGGCTATAGGGATCCTGGGGGGGCTTAGGGGTTTGTAAGGGGCACAGATACATTCATCCAGGCAAGAGGAGTCCTAGGGACCTTAGGGGGTTCATGCTGGGCACAGATACCTGCGTCTAGGCTGGAGGGGTTTCGGGTGTCTTAGGAGGGTTGTGTGGGCACAGATACCTATGTCGATGCTGGAGGGGTCCTGTCATGTCTTAGCGGATTCGTGGGGTCAGAGATACCTACATCTAGGCTGGAGGGGTCCTGGGGGGATTAGTTGTGTTGGAGGGGGAACAGATACCTACATCCTGATGATAGGTGGCCCTGGGTAGCTTAGGCGGTTTTTGTCAGTCACAGATACAAACATCCATGCTGTAGTGGTCCCAAGGGACTTTGTGGGGCTCTAGGAGCCACAGATACCTACCTACAGTCTGGAAGGGTCCTGTGGGTATTAGGGTGTGTGGGGGGCCTACAGATGCCTACATCTGGGCTTGTGGGTTCCCTGGGGGGCTTAGATGTTTGTGGAGAGCACAGATACCATTATCCAGGCTAGATGGGTCCTGGTGGGATTAGGGGGTTGTGGGGGGCACAGATACCTATGTAAGCAGAATCAAGATGAACTCTACCCTGACATCTGGTGGTGAATTATGGCAAGTGTGGAAAAGAATTTCAGGGTCTGATCATGTTTGCATAGACACAGCCACCGTGCCTGACAGGGCAACGGCAGCCTGGGATGGTTACTTTGGCAGCTATGGTATCCCCAGTTTATTTGTTGTTGGGGTGTGAGATGTGGAGTGTTGTCACTCTGATTGTGTGGATGAGGAACTGTGAAACAGCTTTGAGACAGGGATTCTCTCCATCAGTTTAGTGGCATTCACTAGACAAGGGAGTAGGCTCCTTGTGTGAGCTAAAAACACCAATTGCATCTTTTTCTAACAGTTAAATAGTAGAGCTGGTTGTTGAATTTGTTAATATTTGAAGATTCAGGTTCTTGAGCTGAAGTTATTAAAGTGCTGTGTTAACTAGTGGGAGAGTTTGAAACTATATTGCAGAGCAGTGGATGGAGAAAAGCAGTTTGTGGGAAGCTTGGAATGGCTCTCAGAGTGAAATAAGCTAAGCAGTTTTTGGAGACAGCTGGAGCAGATCACAGGTTGGCTGGTGGAGCAGAGCAGCTGGTGGGGAAGGCGGAAGTAGAATCCCACGGAGAGGCAGGGCACTCGGCAGTGGACCACATAAGATGTCCCTTTCTACCCAGGCTGGTGGGGGAAAACCCTGCAGATAGACTCTTGAACTCTGGGGCTACCGGACTGTGGGTGATTTTGGGGTTGCTGGAGTCTTGAAATATTTGAGGTATTGTACTTTGGAGTCTTGGGGTGATTTGGGGATTGCTGGACTCTAGAGCCCAGGGAAAAGGACACGGCCTAGTTGAGGTGTTTTCCCAATTTAATGCTATGTTGTTTATCTCACGTTATTAAACATTTTCTGCTATACCCAGACTCTATGATTGCTAGAGGGGAAGTATTGCCTCTTTGAGGCACCTAGGAGTGCGTATGTAAAATATTCCCATGTCACTGGGTGAGGGCTCGAGCTGGTTTGCATTACGTAATAGGGAAGGGACCCCTATGTATTGAACCCTGTCCTTGCTGCTATCAATTCAGCCTGGCAGACGGGTTCCACCTATGTCCAGGCTGAAGGGGTCCCTGGGAGTATTAGGGGGTTCGTGGGGGGCACAGAGATCTAGGTCCAGGCTTTAGGGGTCCCTGGGGGGCTCAGGGGTTTGGTGGGGGCACAGATACCTACGTCCCAGCTGCAGGGGTCCCAGAGGGGTTTAGGGGGTGTCAAGGAGTGTGGTGGAATCTGGCCCTGCACCCCTCTTCCAGGGACACACAGTGACTCAGCCAGCCAGTAAAACAGAAGGTTGTTTTGGACAACAGGAAAGAAGGATACAGCAGGGCTTTTGGGCACAACCAGGACACGTCAGTTGAGTCCTTCTGGGGGTTCAGGAAGCTTAGTTCCCAGTTTGGGATTCCCTGAATTCCAAATACCCAGCTCCAAACCAAAAATGTACTAACTCCCTCCAGCCAGCCCCTTCCTGTGTCCAGCTTCCCGGGCAAAGGTGCTCACCCTCTCAGCCCTGCCTAGCTCGAGTTACAGGCTTAGGTCCTGTCCCTCACCTAAAGTCACCCGCTGCTCTCCCATCCCCCACACAGACAGTCCCCACTCCATCACAGTAATGCCCAAAGCATTTCCCTGCATGGAGCAACAGTGACACCGTGTGATCACGCAGGGTAATGCCCAGAGCATCACACCTACGTAGAGACTGTAGAGATCCCTGGGGGGCTTAGGGGTCATGGGAGGTACAGATAGCTACGTCCAGGCTGGAGGCATTCTGGAGGGCTTACGGGGGTTCGTAGGGTCACAGATACCTACATCCAGGATGGTCAGGACCCTGGGAGAGTTAGGGGGATTGTGGGGGGCATAAGTACTTGCGTCCAGGCTGTAGAGGTCCTGGTGGGGATTAAGGGCTTCATGGAGCACACCAATATCTTCGTCTGGGCTGAAGGGGTCCCTGGACGGCTTAGGGGGTTGTGGTGAGCACAGTGATCCCTGGGGGTATAGGGACATGGTGAGGGGCATAGATACCTATGTATGTCCTGGAGGGGTCCCTGGGGGTGCTTAGTGGTATTGTAGGAGAAACAGATACTACGTCCAGGCTATAGGGATTCTGGGGGGGCTTAGGGCTTTGGGGGGGCACAGATACCTACATCCAGGCTGGAGGGGTCCCGGGGGGCTTAGGTGGTTTGTGGGGGGGCACAGATATGTACGTCCAGGCTGGAGAGGTTCCGGAGAGGATTAGGGGTTTTTGCGGATGGCAGAGATACCTATCTCCATACTCTAGGAGTCCCTGGGGGGCTTAGGGTTTTTTGGGAGGCACAGATATCTATGTCCAGGTTGGAGTGGTTCCTGGGGCGTTTAGGGAGTTTTTGGGGGGCACAGATACCTAGGTCCATGCTGTAGGGGTCCCTGGGAGGCTAAGGGGGGTTGTGGGGGTCAGAGATACCTAAGTCCAGGCAATAGGGCTTCCAGGGGGAATTAGTGTGTTGAGGGGGGCACAGATACCTAGGTCCAGGCTGGAGTGTTCCGGGGGGGGGCTTAGGCAGTTTGTGTTGGGCACAGATATCTGCATCCAGGCTCGAGGGGTCCCTGGGGGGGGCTAAAGGGGTTTCTGGTGGGCACAGATAACTACCTCCAGGCTGGAGGGGTTTCTCGGCACTTAGGGGTTGTGGGGGGCACAGATACTTCTGTCCAGGCTGGAGGGTCCCTGGGGGGCTTAGCGGGTTCATGTGGGGCACAGATACCTAAGTCCAGACTGGATGGGTCCAGGGGGGGCTTATGGGGTTCAGGGAGCGCAGATACTTATCTCTGGGCTGTAGGGGTCCCTGGTGGGCTTAGGGGGTTTTGGGGGGCCCCAGATACCTAAGTCCATGCTGTAGGCGTCCCTACAGGTGCTTATGGGTTCGTGGGGTGCACAGATACTTATGTCCAGGCTGGAGGGGTCCCGGGGGGGTTGAGGTTTCGTGGGGGGCACAGATAAGAACCTCCAGGCTGTAGGAGTCCCAGGGAGGCTGCGGGGGTACAGATACCTATATCTAGGCTGGAGGCGTCCTGGGGGTTATAGGGCGTTTGTGGGGGGCACAGATACCTAGGTGCAGGCTGTCGGTGTCCCGAGGAGATTAGTCGGTTCACTGGGGGCTCAGATACATCCAGGCTGGATGTGTCCTGAGGAGCTTAGGGGGATGGTGGGGTGCTCAGACACCTGTGTCCAGGCAGTAGGGATCCCTGGGGGGGTTCGAGGGTTCGTGGGAGTCACAAATAGGGACTTCCAGGCTGAAGTGGTCACTGGGACGTTTAGGGGGTTTGTGGGAGCACAGATACCTACGTCCAGGCTAAAGGGGTAATGAGGGTGCTTAGGGGATCGGGGCGGACACAGATACCTACGTCCAGGGTCTAGGGGTCCCGAGGGGATTGGGGGTTGAGGGGGGAACAGATGCCTACGTCCTAGCTGAAGGGGTCCTGGGTGGTTTAGGAGGTTCGTTGGAGTCACAGATATCTACGTCCAGGCTGTAGGGGTTCCTGGGGCATTCGGGGATTTCTGGGAGTCACAGATACCTACGTGCAGACTGGAAGGGTTCCAGAGGGCTTAGGAGATTTATGGGGGGCACAGATACCAACATCCTGGCTGTAGGGGTTCCCATGGGGATTTGGTGGTTTATGGGGGGCACAGATACCAATGTCCTGGCTGTAGATGTTCCTCCACAGTACCAATCTCCAGGCTTTGGGGTGCCCCCTTCTATTACCTGGGGGCTGCAGCAGGGGCACAGAGCTTCTCTGGTCTCACTCCTTTACCTCTGCCCCGCTGTGGCCCTGACACCAGAGAAGCTCTGTGCCCCTGCTGCAGCCTCTGGGCCGTAGCAGGGAGTGGGAGCTCCTCCAGCCCTGGGGCCACCGTGAGGGAGACTTTTCCAGGGGGACCCAATTTGGCCAGGGCCCCCCCAGGACCCCGACAGCCTGGATGTAGGGTTATGTGCGACCACAGCCCCTCTATGCACCCCAGGAACATCTACAGCCAGGACATTGGTATCTGTGCCCCTCATAAAACCCCTAACCCCACGGGAACCCCTACAGCCAGGATGTTGGTATCTGTGCCCCCCATAAATAGGCTCTGCTGTATCCTTCATTCCTGTTGGCCAAAAAAACCTTCTGTTTTACTGGCTGGCTGAGTCACTATGTGTCCCAGGAAGAGGGGTGTAGGGCCAGACTCCACCACAGTCCGTGACACCCCCTAAGCCCCTCCGGGACCCCTGCAGCCTGGACTTAGGTATCTGTGGCCCCCACCAAACCTATGAGCCCCCCAGGGACTCCTACAGCCTGGACCTAGATATCTGTGCCCCCCACGAACCTCCTGAAGCCCCCCAGGGGCCCCCTACAGCCTGGACATAAATATCTGTGCCCCTCATGAACCCCCTAAGCCCCCCAGTGACCCCTACAGCCTCGAAATAGGTATCTGTGCCCCTCACAACTCTTTAATACCCCCATAACCCCTCCAGCCTGGATGTAGATATTTGTGACCTCAAGGAACCCCCTAAGGCCTCCCCAGGACTTCTCCAGCCTGGACATAGGTATCTCTGCCGCCCACAAGCCCCCTAAGATCCATACGGCCCCCATCAGCCTGGTTGTAGGAGTGTGTATGCCATACAAACCCCCTAAGCTCCCCAGGGCCCCGTTCAACCGGGACATAGGTATCTGTGCAACGACAACCCCTAAAGTCCCCCAGGGATCCCTCCAGACCATACGTAGGTCTCCGTGCCCCTCACCAACTCCCTAAACCCCCAGGGACCACTACAGCCTGGACATATGTATCTGTGCTCACCAGAACCTCCTAAGCCATCCAGGGCCCTTTCCAGCCCGACATAGATATTTGAGTCCCCCATGAGGCCCCTAATCCCCACAGGAATGCCTCCAGCCTGGAGGTAGCTATCTCTGCCCCCCACGACCCATAAGCCCCCCAGGGATCTCTACAGCCTGTACATAGGTGTAAAAGCAACAAAGAATCCTGAGGCACATTATAGACTAACAGACGTTTTGGAGAATGAGCTTTCTTGGATAAATACCCACTTCATCAGATGCATGACGAACTACATAGGTGTGCTACTCTGTGCATTACCCTGTGTGGCAACACTGTGTCACTGTTTTTCTATGAGAGAAATGCTCTGTGCATTTCCCTGGGTGGCCACAGTGTGTCACTGTTGCTCCATGCGGGAAATTCTCTGTGCATTACCCTTTCTGGCCACACGGTGTCACTGTATCTCCATTCAGGAAATCGAGAGTGCCTTACCCTGCGTGGCCACAGGGTGTCACTGTTGCACCATGCAGCAAATGTGCTGTGCATTACCCTGCGTGGCCACACGGTGTCACTGTTGCTCCATGAGGGAAATGCTCTGGGCATTACCCTGCATGGCCACATGGTGTCACTGTTACTCCATGCGGGAAATGCTCTGGGCATTACTGTGATGGAGTGGGTACTGTCTGTGTGTGGATGGGAGAGCAGGGGGTAACTTTAGGTGAGGGACAGGACCTAAGCCTGTAACTCGAGCTAGGCAGCGGGGAGGGGGTCAGCACCTTTGCCCGGGAAGCTGGACCAAGGAAGGGGCTGGATGGAGGGAGTTAGTTCATTTTTGTTTTGGAGCTGGTTTGTTGAAATTCAGGGAATCCCAAATTGGGAACTAAGCTTCCTGAACCCTCAGAAGGACTCATTTAAGGGGTCCTGGTTGTGCCCAAAAGCTCTGCTGTATCCTTCATTTCTGTTGTCCAAAACAACCTTCTGTTTTACTGGCTGGCTGAGTCACTGTGTGTCCCAGGATGAGGGGTGCAGGGCCAGATTCCACCACACTCTGTGACACCCCCTAAGCCCCTCCGGGACCCCTGCGGCCTGGACTTAGGTATCTGTGGCACCCACCAAACCTCTGAGCCCCCCAGGGACTCCTACAGCCTGGACCTAGATATCTGTGCCCCCCACGAACTCCCTAAGAACCCCCAGGGATCCCTTCAGTCTGGACGTAGGTGGAACCCTTCTGCCAGGCTGAACTGATAGCAGCAAGGACTGGGTTCAGTACATAGGGGTCCCTTCCCTACAATATAATGCAAACGAGCTCGAGCCCCCACACAGTGACATGGGAAAATTTTACATACGCACCCCTAGGTGCCTCAAAGAGGCAATACTTCCCCTCTCGCAAGCACAGAGTCTGGGTGTAACAGTAAATATTTAATAACGTGAGATAAACAACATAGCATTAAATTGGGAAAACACCTCAACTAGGCCGTGTCCTTTTCCCTGGGCTCATGAGTCCAGCAATCCCAAAATCACCCCAAGGCTCCAAAGTCCAATATCTCCAATGTTTCAAGAGTCCAGCAACCCCAAAATCACCCACAGTCCTGTAGCCCCAGAGTTCAAGAGTATATCTGCAGGGTTTTTCCCCCTGCCAGCCTGGGTAGAAAGGGGCACCTTACGTGGTCCACTACCAACTGCTCTGCCTCTCCATGGGATTCTGCTTTTGCCTTCCCCACAAACTGCTCAGCTCGGTCCACCAGCTGCTCTGCCAGCCGACCTGTGTTCTGCTCCAGCTGTCCCCCAGAAATGCTAGACTCACCTCACTCCGTGGGCCACTCCCACAAACTGCTCCTGTCTGCCAACTACTGTGTTTTGCAATACAGTTTCAGACTCCCCCACAAGCTAACACATCTTTTCAGTGATTTCAGCTCAAGAACCTAGAACTTCAACTCTTAAGAGAATCAAAAATCAACACTGCTATTCAACTGTTAAAAGAAAAAAAAGGTGCAATTGGTGACTCTAGCTCCCCCAAGGAGCCCACTCCCTTGTCTAGCGAGTGCCACTCAATTGGTGGTGAGAATCACTGGCTCAGAGCAGTTTCACAGTTCCTCATCCACACAATCAGGGTGACAACACTCCACATCTCATGCCCCAACAACAAATAAATTGGGGATACCACAGCTGCCAAAGCAACCATCCCAGGCTGCCGTGGCCGTGTCAGGCCGGGTGGGTGTGCCTATGCAAACACGATCAGCCCCTGAAATTCTTTTTCACACTCGCCATAATTCACCACCAGATGTCAGGGTAGAGTTCGTCCTGCTTCTGCTTACATAGGCATCTGTGCCCCCCACAACCCCCTAATCCCACCGGGACCCATCTATTATGGATAAAGATATCTATGCTCCCCACAAACCTCTAAGCCCCCCAGGGAACCCACAAGCCCAGATGCAGGCATTGTATGCCCCACAAACCCCCGAAGACCCACAGGACCCCTTCAGCCTGTAGGTAGGTATCTGTGACCCCCAGAGCCACACAAACACCCCCGGGACCCCTACAGCATGGATGTTTGTATCTGTCATCCCCACAAACCGCCTAAGCTATCCAGGGCCCCCTACAATCGGGACATAGGTATCTGTTCCCCCCCAACACACCTAATCCTCCCCAGAATGCCTCCAGCCTAGACGTAGGTATCTCTGACCCCACGAATCCCCTAAGCCACGACGGGACCCCTCCAGTATGGATATTGGTATCTGTGCCCCCACAACCCTCCTTAGACCCCCAAAACCTCTCCAGCCGAGATGCAGCTATCTGTGCCCTCACAACCCCCCTACACCTCGCGGAATGCCTCTAGCCTAGCCGCAGGTATCTGTGCCCAACACGAACCCCCTGAGGGCCCCAGGACCGCTCTTGCCTGGATGAAGGTATGTGTGCCCCCCACAAACCCGTAATCCCCCCCACCCGGATCCTTATACCCTGGACATAGGTATCTGTGCACCCTCACGAAACCACTGATCCTCCCAGCAACCCCTACAGCATGGACGTAGGTATCTGTACCCCAAAATGCCCAAAAGTAACCCCAAGGCCCCTACAGCCTCGAAATAGGTATCTGTGCCCCCCCACATCTCCCTAATACCTCCAGAACCCCTCCAGCCTGGATGTGGATATTTGTGACCTCCAGGAACCCCCTAAGCCTCCCCAGGACTTCTCCAGCCTGGACATAGGTATCTCTGCTCCCCACAAGCCCCCTAAGACAAATAGGGGCCCCACCAGCCTGGTTGTAGGTGTGTGTATGCTGCACAAACCCCCTAAGCTCCCCAATGCCCCCTCCAATTGGGACGTAGGTATCTGCACAATCACAACCCCTTAAGTCCCCCAGGGACCCCTCAAGACCATACGTAGGTTCTTGTGCCCCTCACCAACTCCCTAAACCCCCAGGGACCACTACAGCCTGGACCTATGTATTTCTGCTCACCACAACCCCCTAAGCCGTCCAGGGACCTCTCCAGCCCGGAAGTAGATATTTGTGTCCCCCATGAATCCCCTAATCCCCACCGGAATGCCTCCAGCCTAGACGTAGCTATCTGTGCCACCAGGACCCCTAAGCCCCCCAGGGATCTCTACAGCCTCTACGTAGATGTGATGCTCTGTGCATTACCCTGCATGACAACACGGTGTCACTGTTGCACCATGAGGGAAATGCTCTGTGTACTACCCTGCGTGGCCACATGGTGACACTGTTGCTCCATGCAGGAAATGCTCTGTGCATTACCCTGCATGGTCACACGGTGTCACTGTTGCTCCATGCGGGAAATGCTCTGTGCATTACCCTGCATGGTCACACGGTGTCACTGTTGATCCATGCGGGAAATGCTCTGTGCATTACTGTGATGGAGTAGGGACTGTCTGTGTGGGGGATGGGAGAACAGCAGGTGACCTTAGGACCGGACATGTGCTCAGCCTGTAACCTGAGCTGGGCAGGAGGGAGAGGGTCAGCACCTTTGCCCAGGAAGCTGGACACACGAAGGGGCCGGCTGGAGGGAGTTGGGTTAGTTCAGTTTCGGTTTTGGTCTGGGTGGTTGGAATTCAGGGAATCCCAAACTGGGAACTAAGTTTCCTGAAGCCCCAGAAGGACTCGATTGCGGGATCCTGCTTGTGTCTTCAAGATCTGCTGTATCCTTCACTCCTGTTGTCCAATAAACCTACTGTTTTACTGGCTGGCTGAGAGTCATTATGAGTCCCAGGAAGAGGGATGCAGGACTCGACTCCCCCACACTCCGTGACAGACCCTAAGCCCCTCCAGGACCCCTGCAGCCTGGATGTAGGTATCTGTGCCCCCCACCAAATATCTAAGACCCCCGGAGACCCCTCCAGCCTGAACTTAGGTATCAGTGCCCCCCACAACCCCACTAAGCCCTCCAGGTACCTATACAGCCAGGACATTTGTATCTGTGCCCTATAGGGACTCCATAAGCCCCCTGGGACACTCCAATGTGCACGTAGGTATATGTGCCCCTCAAAACCCCCTAACCCCCCAGGACCTCCTACAGCCTGGACGTAGGTATTTGTACCCCCACAACCCCCCGAACCCCCCCGGGACATATACAAACTGGACGTAGATATCTGTGCCCCTCATGAAACCTCTAACCCCCGCTGGGACTGATACAGCCTGGACATACGTATCTGTGCCCACCCAAACCCCTAAGACCCCCTGGTACCTGTACAGCCTGGACATAGGTATCTTGGGCCCTCAAAAATCCATTAAGACTCCCAGGATGCCTCCAGCCTGGACGTAGGTATCTATGCCCCCCACTAACCCTCTAAGCCCCCCTGGTACCACTACAGCCTGGATGTACTAATATGTGACCCCCACGAACCCCCTAAGCCCCCCTGGGACCCCTAGAGCCTGGAGATTGGTATCTGTGTCCTCCCCCAAAACTCTCTAAGCCCCCCAGGGACCCCTACGGCATGGACGTAGGTACCTGTGCACCCCAAGGCCCCTAAGATCCCCCAGACCTCTACAGCCTGGATGTAGGTGCGACGGTGCTGCCTGTGGGAGCCAGCTGAGGTCACTCAATCAGGGTGAACTGCAAACAAAACAGGGCAGACAAATCCCAAACGCTGCTGGTGATTTCAATACTTAGATTTACCAAGCCAACACAAAACAGCTTCTGTAGTACCTCACTGGTTACTTAGAAGTTTAACCCATGCAGTTCCCTTAAAGTACCCAGCCTCAGGCCTCCGTCCAGACACACCTGTCAGATATGATGATGATTCCTGAAAATCTTACTTCATCATGTTAAAGAAAAGATTCTTCCGATCCCAAAGGATCAGCTACATACCCAGGTTCAATTATAACTTAGATCTTACCTAAAATACATGCTATAGCCAATTCTCATTAACTAAACTAAAACGTATTAGAAAAGAAAAGAGAGAGAGTGTTGGTTAAAACATTAATAGACATATCGAACTGAATTCAATTTTTGAGGTTCAGATACATAGTAGAGGTGAGATTGTAGTTGCCAAAAGTTCTTTTAGAAATAGTCCATAGGTTATAGTCCAATTTCCATATTCAGGGTGGCTCCAGTCAATGACTGGGGATCTCAATCCTTCTGGCTTAAGGTTTCCCCCTGTTGAAACCCAAAGCAGATCTGAGATGAAGAAGGATTGTGTCCCAGGGTTCTTATACATTTCCAGCACCCCCGCTGGATCGATCGCTGCCCACCGATTCGGTAGGTGGTACAGACATACCCCAAGTATCTGGTGATCGGAGCTGGACCCCGGAGGGGGACACATTGAAGGAACTCAGGAGCTAAGGTGCCTCTATTGTCAACTGTCAGGGCTGCTGTGGCTCAGAGGAGGATGCTTGACTGCCTGGCAGGCTTAGGCGCCACAAGCCTGGGAGGCAGGAGAAGTGAAGCGGCCACGGTGTGCTCAGGGTGCTCGTGCTTGGAGCAGGGGTGAGCAGGGGTGAGGGGCGGTGCCGCAGGGCAGAGCGGGGGAGTTGCCACAAGAGGGGAGCCTCAGGGTGGAGGGGGGGAGCTTCTACGGGTGGGGCACCTCGGGGTGAGGGCGCAGGGGGGGAGGGTGCAAGGTGGAAGTTTCGCCTAGGGAGTGAAACATCCTTGCACCGGCCCTACCCCATGCCCTGCCTGCAGCCAGCCCTGCACCCCCTGCCCTGCCCAGCCCGCAGCCAGCCTCTGTCTCCAGACAGCCCTGCACCTTCTGCCCTGCCCACACCAGCCGCATCCTCCCTGCCCTACTTGCAGCCAGCCCTGCAGCAAGCCCCTGACAAACCCCCAGCCCTGTCTCCAGCCATCTCCTGCCGCACCTGCCTGTGGCCCTGCCCAAAGCCAACCAGCCCCCACACACATCCAGCCTTCACCAGCCCTGCACCACCTGTCTGCAGCCAGCCCTGCATCCCCCGCCCTGTCTCCAGCCAACCCGATGCACCCCCCTGCCTGAAGCCAGCCAGCCCCGCACCCCTTACCCTGCCTGCAGCCAGACCCTACCTCCAGCCATCCCCACATCCACTGGTGCCCTGCACTTCCCAGGGCAGTAATCCTGAACATCTCCTTCAATGAGGGGGGCAGGGAGCAAATGGGACCCACACATGTGCACACCCTAGGGTGACCAGACAGCAAGTGTGAAAAATCAGGACAAGAGGTGGGAGGTAATAGGATCCTAGATAAGAAAAAGACCCCAAAATTCGGACTGTCCCTATAAAATAAGGACATCTGGTCACCCTAGCACACCCCCAGGACTCCTGAGTTCCATTGCTGGGTTTCCTATTGGTTCCACGGCTGGTTCTTTTCCTTTTCCTGGGGGACTTTGGGCAAGTTGCTCCCCCCTCTAGGACTCTGTCACCAGCAGTCAAATGGGGATTTCATACTTTCCAGCTATTAGAAAGTGCTGGGAGAATCTCCCAGCAAAAGTTGCTCTGACAGTGCTAAGCAGCATCTGACCATTCAAGGTTGGAGCGCACTGCCCAGGAGGAGTGTTTGGCTCTGGGGTTTCACTTCAGCCCAGTGTAGCGAGAGGGGTCCAGCCATAGAGTTTGGCTTAAGAAGACCAAGTCTCCAATTTGTTAAGGACGTTTTGAATTTCAATCCTGTGCTCCAAAGTGATTGGTATCAGTTGCAAATTTTAGAAGCATGGTCTCCACTGCATTTTCCAAATCATGCATGAAAATATTGAATAGTACTGGACTCCGGACTGATGCCTGCCAGACCCACTAGGTACACCCTCTCCATTGGAGAGCCAAATATGGAGAAGGGCTCCTGGAGTCTGGGCTTTCAACCAGCTCTGCACCCACATTACACTGATTGCAGCTGGACTGCATTTCCCTCGTTTGCTTGTGAGAATGTCCTACGGGACAGTGTCAAAAGCCTTAGTAACACCAAGCTAGATCCCATCTACTGTTTACCCACCTCCACCAGGCCCGGAACCCTGCCAAAGAAGGAAAAAGGATCCGTTTGGAATGATTTGTTCTTGACAAATCCATGCTCACTCATCCTAAGAACCAAATTATCCTGTAGGTGCTGCTGACAAACTGAGTGTTTAAGAATGGATTCCAGTATCTCTCCAGCTATGGCAGTCAGGCTAGCTAGTCTGTAAGTCCCAGGGGTCTCTTTGTTCCCCTTTGAAAGATAGGTCCTGTCTTGTTCATGGATGGGAAGATGGTTTTTTTCAGGGATCTGAGACGAGAACTGGGGCACAACACCTGGTTTGTTAAGGCCACAAAAACGGAGGCAGGAACCTCTTCTGTCCTGCTGGCAAAGAACCCCAGGTACCTAAAAGATAGGGACTCACATCCTTGAAAGGGCTTTAAAAAGGAAGTGGTTAAAAAGTTTGGCCCCGACCATTTCTTGTTTCCACAGACTAGACACTTTAGCAAACTTTAGAATTCCTTAGTGCTATAACACTGTGAAACTCCCCTTTCTCCTTCACAGAGGGCTTCAACACCCCTTCTCTCACTCAGGCTCACAACTGCAAAGAATACGAGAACTGTCCCTGTTCCCATTGGACAAATGGGAGGAGCCTGAGGTATAGCGAAGGGAGGTGACCTACCCAAGGGCCTACACAGTAAGGTGGTGGCAGAGCCAGAAAGAGAAGCCACCAGTCAGACTCCTGTTCTAACAGACAACAAATCCCCCCAGAGGCAGGGATAGAGCTCAGGAATTGAGATGGTGGGAAAATTTCATTCCAACCGTTTCTGTCCGAAAACCCCATTCAGACTAAACCAGTTTGTTTCTCAGAATCATAACAAGTGAGATGGAATTGCTTTGCAAAAAGATTTTGTTGCAAAACAAAAGCATCTCCTGTTTGTCACAGTGTGTTAAATTGTGTCATCACACAGAAGGAGGAGACACTTAGATCTTGAAAATTAGATAAGATGCTTCAGTCTGAGCTAAGTCGTTGCTGCTCTTAACAATTCCAAAATAAAAAAATACAAATAAAAAAGACTGTTTCAGCTAATCGATTATGTCATAATCTGCTCTGAGTAAACGTGATGGGACACCTCATATTATGCACTACTCCTAGTAACATTCTCCAATGGATCCCCATCCTCCACCCACCATGAGGTAGGTAAGAGTGGATCATTATTATCCCTACTTGAAAGAGGGAGAAGCTAAGGCTGAGAAAGGAGAATTGACTTGTCTTAGGTCACCCAGCCAGGCAGTGGCAGAGTTGAGAATAGGACCCAAGAGCCCTGATTTTCAAACTAACCATCGGATCTTGAATTTCAGACATTGAATGACCTGAATAAAGTGCTCTCACATGAGCTCCAGACCAACAACAGTGCACAGTAATTATTCAGCAAGTATTTGAGGAGAACTGAAATGTTAGAGAGAATCATCAACTGCTCAGAGACAATTAATGCAGAGAAGCAGCAAAATTCTTCAAACATAGAACTGGTTCTGACTTATTTCCTTGGTCTTAAAAGAGAACAACATGGACCTGAGTCTCCTCCCTGTCAATAGCCCCCTGCTCAGCCAATCAGGATAGAGACTGAGGATGGGAGGATGAGGATTCTTACCAGAGAGCCCAAAAGATGGCCCAGGTGACTGCTGGGGATCACTGCCCAAGCACTATTTCAGTCCCACATTTTTGGGTGGACCTCTCACAGTGGGAGCTGCAGAGAACTCCCCCGCAACACACACACACACAAGCACACCTGCTGGTGTTGAGATGGGAATAGGAAAAAAGAGAAAAGAAGCAAGAGAAGAAGAGAAAGGAGAGAATGATGGATGGAGGAAAAGCTGAAACAAAAAGGACAAACCCTTATGTCCCCACTGATTCTAAGGGACAAAATCACAGGTGCGCAATAAAATTCTGCCTCCTTAAGCTCATGTTTTCCATGTCTAGAATTCAACTCTCACCAGATGGATCAGACTGAGCAGGTTTCAAACCTCCAGGAGGCTCTTACCTTCTAAACAGGGATGGCTGTTTTCTAGTAAAATCACTAAAAGGGAAGGAGAAAACTCGAAAGAGGTTCCTCCTGGTGCTCACATCTGTGAACCCGAATACTTTATCAGTCCTCAAGGAGAGACCTGGAGAAGGAGACTTGCTTATGCAAAGCCATAGGGGTCTCTGAGGTTTCCCTGGCCCCTCGCCCCTGTCCTGCCAGGCTGATGTCAGCATCTCTCAGTGAGGTCACCACCTCCCCACCACCTTTGACCAATAGTCTGAGGTCCTCCAAAAGGCCTTTGTGATGTCACTGCCACACCCTCCCTTGCTGTGCTAATGTCTTGCCCCAGGCCAGGCACCTTGGAGGTTTGAGCTACTCTCTGTGGATCACCGCACTCAAGGAGTGTTCGTTCTAGGCAGCAAGCCGGTTAGAGAGTAAAACATCAGATGCTGCTCCCAATGCTACGCTCCGTTTTTCAGAAATTAGTCGACTTTATGGGCAGAAGAGACCATTAGAGCATCTAATCATATAATCATAGAATATTAGGGTTGGAAGGGACCTCAGGAGGTATCTAGTCCAATCCACTGCTCAAAGCAGGACCAATCCCCAACTAAATCATCCCAGCCAGGGCTTTGTCAAGCCTGACCTTAAAAACCTCTAAGGAAGGAGATTCCACCACCTCCCTAGGTAACCCATTCCAGTGCTTCACCACCCTCCTAGTGAAAATTTTTTTTCCTAATATCCAACCTAAACCTCCCCCACTGCAACTTGAGACCATTACTCCTTGTTCTGTCATCAGGTACCACAGAGAACAGTCTAGATCCATCCTCTTTAGAACCTCCTTTCAGGTACTTAAAAGCAGCTATCAAATCCCCCCTCAGTCTTCTCTTCTGCAGACTAAACAAGCCCAGTTCCCTTTGCCTTTCCTCATTAGTCATGCGCTTCAGACCCCTGATCATTTTTGTTGCACTCTGCTGGACTGTTTTCAATTTTTCCACATCCTTCTTGTAGTGTTGGGCCCCAAACTGGACACAGTACACTAGATGAGGCTTCACCAATGCCAAATAGAGAGGAATGATCACATCCCTCGATCTGCTGGCAATGCCCCTACTTATACAGCCCAGAATGCCGTTAGCCTTCTTGGCAACAAGGGCACACTGTTGACTCATAGCCAGCTTCTCGTCTACTGTAACCGCTAGGTCCTTTTCTGCAGAACTGCTTCCTAGCCATTTGGTACCTAGTCTGTAACAGTGAATGGGATTCTTCAGTCCTAAGTGCAGGATTCTGCACTTGTCCTTGTTGAACCTCATCAGGTTTCTTTTGGCCCAGTCTTCCAATTTGTCTAGGTCCCTCTGTATCCTATCCCTACACTCCAGCATATCTACCACTCCTCCCAGTTTAGTATCACCTGCAAACTTGCTGAAGGTGCAATCCACACAATCCTCCAGATCATCAATGAAGATATTGAACAAAACCAGCCCCAGGACCGACCCTTGGGGCACCGCACTTGAAACCGGCTGCCAACTAGACATGGAACCTTTGATCACTATCCGTTGAGCCTGACGATCTAGCCAGCTTTCTATCCACCTTACAGTCCATTCATCCAGCCGATACTTCTTTAACTTGCTGGCAAGAATACTGTGGGAGACCATATCAAAAGCTTTGCTAAAGTCAAGGAATAACACATCCACTGCTTTCCCCTCATCCACAGAGCCAGTTACCTCCTCATAGAAGGCAATTAGGTTAGTCAAGCATGACTTGCCCTTGATGAATCCATGCTGACTGTTCCTGATCACTTTCCTCTCCTCTAAGTGCTTCAGAAGTGATTTCTTGAGGACCTGCTCCATGATTTTTCCAGGTACAGAGGTGAGCTGACTGGTCTGTAGTTCCCTGGATCCTCCTTCTTCCGTTTTTATAGATGGGCACTACAGTAGCCTTTTTCCAGTCATCCAGGACCTCCCCCGATCACCATGAGTTTTCAAAGATAATGGCCAATGGCTCTGCAATCACATCTGCCAACTCCTTTAGCACCCTCGGATGCAGCACATCCAGCCCCATGGACATGTGCTCGTCTCCAGTTTTCTAAATAGTCCCGAACCACTTCTTTCTCCACAGGGGTCTGGTCACCTTCTCCCCACACTGTGCTGCCCAGTGCAGCAGTCTGGGGCCTTCCTGATTTCACTCCTGGATGCCTGAGCAATATTTTTATACCCCTCCCTGGTCATTTGTCCAATCGTCCACTTCTTGTAAGCTTCTATTTTGCGTTTAAGATCAGCAAGGATTTCACTGCTAAGCCAAGCTGGTCGCCTGCCATATTTACTATTCTTTCTGTACATCGGGATGGTTTTTTCCTGCAACCTCAATAAGGATTCTTTAATTTTCAGAGGATTGGAACTGATTTCAGTGAAGGAACATGTTTGCTAGATTTTCATCCATTTATACAGGAAAACATTGAGTGTTTCCATTCATTTCAGGGATCCCTATTCAGTGTAACTCCTCAACATAATGGAAATGCCATTATTTTTGTTGAAAGAAGAGGTTTATAAGGGGGCATTGGGATTAGAGCCAAGGATTACTTGATCTGCAGTCAAACACTCTACCACTGAGCTTTACCCCCATGACTGCTGTGGGGGTAAGTCAGTGATCTTAAAGATTTTGAAGGACAGGCCCTGCCTCAGAGATCTCCTGTTCTCTTCCCAGACCACAGTGCTTTGAAAAATGGGGTTTTATTAAACTTATAGATACATGGAGACACCACAGCTTGCACACCCACCCACATAGCTTCCCCCAGTGACGTAGCTACCACCTCTCGGGGGGATGGATTAACTACATGGACGGGACAGCTCTCTCCCCTCTGCTCAGAGCATCTTCATTCTTTATGAATAGGTAGGAAAGAACTTCCTGAATGGACAGTAACGAATTCATCAAATATTGCTGGGTCTGCATTCAATATGGGTAACTGGTCGTGCTGGTCTGGATTGATAGGAGCATTGCCAGCAGATCGACAGAAGTGATTATTCCCCTCTGTTCGGCACTGGTGAGGCCACATCTGGAGCATGGCGTCCAGTTTTTGCCCTCCCACTACAGAAACAAATTGGAGAGAATCTAGGGGAGGGCAACAAAAACGATTAGGGGGCAGGGGACTTACAAGGAGAGGCTGAAGGTACGGTCACCCAGAGGGGGGGCAAGTGTGGCAATTTGCCCCAGGCCCTGCAGGGATCACATGAGAATATATTATTCTATAATATTGCAACTTTTTTTTATGGAAGGGGCACCCAAAATTGATTTGCCCCAGGCCCCCTGAATCCTCTGGGCAGCCCTGCCCACTCCATCCCCTTGACTCATTCTCCTCCCTCTGAGGCCCCACCTGTGCTCTGCTCTCACTCCCATTTGGCCACTTCCCAACCCTGCTCTTTCTCTTTGGCTGAGGCCTGCTGGTCCACCTTTTGCTCACTCCTCTCCTCCCCGAAAGCCTCCTTGTGTCTCTCCACCCCCAACCCCAAGGTCTGCCTGCTACCCCCACCTCTCTGCCCTTCCCCTGAGACTCAACCTGCCCAAACCTCTCTGCCCCCTCCCCAAAGACCAGCCCTGCCCAGCACTCATATCTCTCTATCCCCTCCCCTGACCTGCCCTGTCCACCACCCACACCTCTTTGCCCCACCCATGAGACCAGCACTGCCCACCACTTGCATCTCTCTGCCCCTCCCCTGAGGCCCGCCCTGTTCACCTCTTTCCTCGGTCATCTGTTGTTGTGCCTTGAAACATCAAGGATGGAATAAAAAGCTGAGTTTACTCCAGGGTGAGGAAAGAAAGGAGCCACCAACTCCCTGACAAATCTCAGTGACCCAGAGAAAACCTGCCCCCTGCTATTACAATCCCTGATGTACTGGGGATATGATGGTAAAGGAACTGTCTGAATGATCAAGGCAGGAAATGAACTACAATCTACAGGAACGTCATTGACCACAAACACACTCTCCTCATGCTCCAGCTAGAAGGGAAATGAGCAGGAATTCTTGCAGTTCAGCCATAGACACACTTACACAATGACACAGCAGTGAGTGTGTTGTGGAAGCTGGTCTGTGGAAACATCTGGAATTGATCACTCAGTGAGAACAGAACTGGAGTGTAGTGAGAGACACATCTCAGGCAAGTAGTTGTGGCTGAGTGGTTAAAGCAATGGACTAGAAATCTATTGGGGTCTCCCCACGCAGGTTCAAATCCTGTCAACTACAGAAGAAGTTGTGGTCCTTTAGTTTCAACAGAGCTAGATCTTGTCTCGTTCCCAAGCTATATCTACACTACTGGGTAATGTGGCTTTAAAGTGTTTGAATTAAACAGCTGTTGAATGTCCACACTATGCTTCTTGTCTTACCAGAGCACATCCGTGCTAGAATCTTGTATGGCCATAGAGAGCAGTGCACTGTGAGTAGCTGTGCAACTGGCTGCAGGTGCTTTGGGAAGGGTTTGCAATGCCTCACAGGCCAGTACAGCATCACATGATGCAGGTTTCTCTATCCCATTGTTCCATGGGAATCCTACTAGATTGCCAGCTGCTTTTCAACTGCAATGTGTTTGGATGGGGGTGGGGAAGAGTGAGTGAGTGTGTGGGCACACTGTCTCTAAGTTAAGACAGCTGCTGCAAGCAACCAGTCCTGAGGCAGGGGGAAGGGGACAGCCCCAACATCAGCCCCTGCTTTCCTCACTGGCTCAGCTCAGCAGAGCAGTCTCTGTCACACATGCACTCTGCGACCTGCTTAGCTCTGTGTCAGGTGTGCTGGAACAGGAGAGTTAGGGGGTCATGGCCCCACCACTCTTTACCAGCTGTTAGGACAAGTGATGGAGGGGGGGAAGGGTGGAGTCTTGGGAGGAAGAGGCGTTCTGTGGGGGTGGCCTCACGGGGAGGGTTGGTGTGAGTGTGGTTCCTTGGGGAAGGGGTGTCATGAGAGCGCCACAGTTCAGATAACGGTGACCCCGCCCCACTGTAAGGAAGTTCCCACCTCCCCTGCTCTGTGTTCGTAGTGCAGGAGACAGCAGCATCCATGGCAGTGATTTGCCCCCGGGTGCTCCAGCAGAAGGGCTTGGGAGGTGATTTAAAGGTCCCAGGGCTCCAGCAGGTGGGCTCAGGAGGCGATTTAAAGGGCCTGGGGCTCCGGCCACTGCAGGGAGCCCTGGGCCCTTTAAATCACCAGACTGGGAAAGCCAGGCCGGCCTGGCACAGCGTACCCGCTCTTGCCAGTACCCCATACCAAAACGTACCAGCTTACTTTCACCTCTGGAAGGTCCTCACATGGATCAATAACTGGTTAAAAGCTGGGAAACAAAGGGTAGGAATAAATGGTCAGTTTTCAGGATGCAAACTCGTACCTAGTGGTGTCTATACTGGAACCAGGACTAGTCAACATATTGATAAACGATCTGCTAAACAGAGAGGTGACAAAATTTGCAGATGATCCAAAACTACAGAGGACAGTTAAGTCCAAAGCAGCCTGTGAGGAGCTAAAAAGAGATTTCACAAAACTAGGAGAAAGGGCAACAAAATGGCAGATGATATTCAATGCTGATAAATGCAAAGTGATGCACATTGGCAAACACAATCTCAACTCTACATATAAAACGATGGGATGTCAAATAGCTGTTGCCACTCAAGTGAGAGATCTCGGAGTCACTGTGGATAGTTCTCTGCAAACATCCACTCCGTGTGCAGCGGCCAGAAAAAAGGGAACAGAATGTTGGGAATCATTAGGAAAGGGATAGAAAATAAGAGAGAAAATCTTATTGCTGCTGTATAAATCCATGGTACACCCACGTCTTGAATGCTGCATGCAGATATGGTCACCCCATCTCAGAAAAGATGTATTGGAATTGGAAAAGGTTCAGAAAAGGGTTATGGAGTGTCTGCCATATGAAGAGAGAATAATAAGCCTGGGACTTTTCAGCTTGGAGAAAAGATGACTAAGGGGAAATATGATAGAGGTCTATAAAAACATGACTGGTGTGGAGAAAGTAAATAAGGAAGTGTTACTTATTCCTTCTCATAACACAAGAACTAGGGGTCACCAAGTGAAATTAATGGGCAGCACATTTAAAACAAACAAACAGAAGTATTTTTTCACATAATGCACAGTCAACGTGTGGAACTCCTTGCCAGAGGATGTTATGAAGGCCAAGACTATAACAGGGCACAAAAAAAGAGCTAAATCGATTCATGGAGGACATACTCTGAGCCAGGATGTGCAGGGAAGGTGTCTCTAATCTCTGTTTGCTGAGAGCGCGTGAAAGGGGATAGATCACTTGATGATTACCTGTTCTGTTCATTCCCTCTGGGGCACCTGGCTTTGGCCGCTATGGGAAGACAGGACACTGGGCGAGATGGACCCAGTCTGACCCAGTCTGGCTGCTCTTACGTCCTTATGCTCCTTTCATACAGATGCCTGGGATTTTGCCTCATAGTGTGTCCCTGAGGTATCAGCCAAAATGCCCAGACAGGCAAACACTCTGGGCTCCTGAAGCCTCTGCCCCCCACCTAGTGCCTATGGCTCATCCCTGACCCTTGCTGCAGCTCCTTGCTGTAGAAGGTGAAAGGAGCGGAGGCAGCACAGGAGCCCTCTGGGGATACAGATCTAAGGCTTTGGGAGATACACCTTGTCTGAGACATCAGAGCGCTGTAAACCATGCAGCCACCCCCTCAATCAGGGGCCTGTTCCAGCCCTGAGTCTGGGTTACCATGATCCCTCCCACAGAGCAGGGTGCCCACAGATTACAGGCTGAAAATAGACATGTGACACTAACTCCTGTTCTCCCTGACAGGGCCTCCCCTAGACCAAGTGGCACCCCAAGCAAGATGTGTTTTTGGTGCCCCCCCATGTTAAAATTTTGAATATCTTATTTTTCATTGCATTTGTAGCTCAGTTCATGATTTCAATGCACAATTTTGATGCATGATTTTCTCTGTCATATAAGACGATAAATTTGCGGGCTAGGTTCTGTAAACCTGTATTTATTCATGCCATATATAAGCAAATAAAACAAATGCATTTTCTTTAAGCATATAGAAACTTTTTAATTTTAACGGTAACTGAAACGTACTAACATCTAGAAATGGAACTGTCACCAACACAGGGCTGGCCAGTATTAAGTAGTGTTACAGTAGGAGACAGCGTTAGGATGTTAACCCCAGGCCTTTAGCTGAAAGGTCGCTTCTCTCCCATTTCCCCCATGAACTGAAGCGCAGCGTTAAAGAGATCCAAAGATTGGTCAATGGTATTTTCAAGTGCTAAAATAGGAAGTGATGTCGCTCTCTCATTGGCCATCAGCGACTGAAGATGTGGTTTAATGAGCTGGAGCTTCAAGGCAAGGGTGGGTCTGTCTGCTGCCTTCCGTTGCGCTGCTGGGCACCAAGTCCCTGGTGGCCAATATGTGAAGCTGGGAGAAAAAAGTGGGATGGCAAGTGGTGGCAGGACTTTTTCCAACAGGGTCTACCTGCCCAACTTCCTCCTCGTACTGCTGGGCCCCCATCACCTTCAGGTAACACAGGAACTAAGGCAGGTATAAGGTGAGGAAGCAAGTAAAGCCAAGCAAGAAAGGCAAAAGTGAATCTTGTCTTCATGGGTCGCTCGCAATGACGTCCTTTTTCTGTGCCACAGCTGACAAAAACATCCCAGACAGAAAAGTAATAGGCCAAAAAGAAACCTAGTAGCTGCTGAAGTAGTTCAGTTGGGAGCGTGCTAGACTAACAGTCTCTTTTATTCCTCTTTGTGCCCAGGTGGTATATTTTCAGAAAGTGCAGCATTGCCTTTAACTGCCACAAGTCCCTCATTTCAGGCTATGCAGCAAGAAAAGACAGCATGGGCTTCTGCACCGAGTTGGCCCACCTGATCTTTCATTCTTCTCTTGCTCTTTGTCAGCAAGGAGAAGAAGTAGCAGCTCTCCCTCAAGCTGGAGTCACACGGGCAAGGTAAGGATGACTTCCTGAGTGCCGGCTCCAGTCCTCTGCTTTGCCAGCTGACCTATCGAGGGGCTGCCACCCCTTTCTATAGGTTTGTCCATCGGTCTGTGGCAGGGTGAGCAATAACCAAGCAGGTGGAGTTTCTGTAGTGTAGTGGTTATCACATTTGCGTAACATGCAAAAGGTCCCTGGTTCGGAAACAGGCTGGTTTCCTTTTCCCAGATCCCCTTGCTGTTCAGGAAGTTGCTCCTCCTTTTCCTATTGACCTGTCCCTGGGATAACTCCAACCCTTGCATGACAGAAGGTGCTGACAGCATTGGAGAAAGCACCTTGGTGTCAGGCTGGAGAACGTAGAGGAGTTAGGCATGTTACCTTTCAGAGGCTTGTGGCTTGACCTCCTCTGCCCTTGGAGATTGGCTGGTGGACGCCGGCTCTTCCTGCTGGCCTCCTTTGCGTGACTTGCCAAAGTAGGAAATGAGGCAGGAATGGGGCAAAAGAGGAAAGTCGAGCTGAGAAAGGCAGGGCAGAAACTAAGCACATCATTGTGGCTAAGTGGGGTTAGTAGAGCACTATCATTCATTCTGCAAAGCATGGGGAGGTGTGGTTGGCTGCTGGGAGATAGAATCCTGTGCCTGCCTCTTGGCTTCCCAGGGATGGCTACTTGCAGCCCAGGAGAAGCGGGGTTCTGGGTGGAAGGAAAAGAAGCAATGGTGAGGCTGAGTAGGCTCCTTTCTGGCCAAGATGGTGGGCTGTGGCGAGTCTGGGAGTTGCCTGTAAGCCATAAGTGGACTTGGTGCAGTAAAAACTGCTGCTCCATTCTGGCTGACCTGGGGGTGCCATGGATGACTTGGGAGTGGGGGCAGGGCCCTGGCTGTGAGCAAATGGGATCCAGGGGCCGAGTCTTCTTCTTCTCTCCTGTCATGGGGAGCCCAGCCTCAAGCCTGCCCAGCATGTGCTGTAGCTCGAGCATTAAGCCTTCCTGTGTGGCCTGTGCTGGAGCTGACCCTGGACCCCTGTGGGCACTGTTGGGGGAAATCCCGACTGCAAATAATTCTAGGGGAGGCAGCCACTGTGGTTCGCCCTTCCTGCTCCCTGCGCTGCTGCACCCTAAAATCCCTGTCGGCTGGCAAAATGGGCTAGGAGCCTAGGGAGAGGAGGCAAAGGGGTGGCCTGAGCCCCCTTGGGCACTGCCCCGCCCCAGGCAGCCCACAGAGACCTGATGCCTCCCCAAGCAACGCACGGAGATGTGCCAGCAGCGCTAAGGCAGCTCCCTGCCCACTCTGTCCCCTCCCTCCATGCTACACTGCTCCTGGAAACAGCTGGCATATCCCTGTGATCCTGAGTGCAAACTCCATAGCTGACCCGCCCCCGGATCCCACTGCCTAGAAGCCACTGCAGGAGGGGAGTGTGTGCCGGTCACTTGGGAGCTGTGCTGCCCGAGGTAAGCACCCCCCCTCCGACCACCTCCTGCATCCCTACCCCTGCCCCAGCACAGAGACTCTCTGTGTCTTGAACAAGCACTGTCAAGGATTGGCCAAGAACTTGTGCTCTGTTTATGTGAAAGAGACACAAAAAAGGGAGCCCAGCGGACAAGTTTAATTCACAAGCACAAACTGGCCGGCGAAGCCAGGATCTCTCAATTACTCAGAAGGCTCTTCAGCCAGCTCTTCCCAAAGACCAGTCTCTGGAGGCTTTTGTGACATGATGTACCTCAAAATAGCCCCTGTAGCTCACATATTCATCATTCATATATGACTGTGATATGTCATACAAACCATTCCATATAAGTTATCACATGAAAAGTCATGATCTGCTGAAATCGGTTATTCTGTCCAAATATGTATAGCATGAGGGTGTATGAAGTTGTGCATTTTGCTGTATGGTTGTTACTGAAATATGCTATAATTTTGCTAGTGACCCCTGCCAAGGAGGGAGTTCAACAACCATGAATCAGCAATTGTAATTAAAGGATTTCCAATTCAATGACAGATGCCCAAAAAAACACTGTGGGGATTGCTCAAATCTATGACTCAGTTGCACAAGACCACACCAAGAGGATTCCCCAACCTAGTGACTCAGCAGAGCCCACCCGGACACGTCTGGGCAAGTGTCTTCAAGACACTTGAACTAAGGATATAAAATAGGAGACTGTGGCATCATGTTTTTGCCTTTCTCCTCCCCCACCTATGTTGGAAGCAGCAGGAATCCTGAGAAAATGAAAGGGGGAATTCTATGTATTAAGGAGGGTAACATCCAGTGGGGTGAGAAAAATGCTTGACCTAACTACTGCCTAGTGTAATAAGGCGTAAAGTTTAGATTTTGCTGTGGTCATACAGTGCTTAGTGCTCTGCATTGTGGCCCCAAGAGCCATGGATGCAAGTTGAGTAACGATGACTTTTCCTTGTCTCCACGTTTCTTAGGTGCCTCCTTCCAACACTGGTCAGAAAAAACGACCGATTTCTTTTGGAAGCATTTGCATTGCAAGGCAGAGGCACTCTTCTCTGTTTCCTCAGAAGATTGACCAAAAGATGGGAAGAGCGGACACATTTGGGAAAGCACCACTCGGTGCTGCATCTCTAACCTCTACTTTACCTGGCAAGTGCCTCTGGGACTTTTCTCCCAGCTGCTCCATTTTTCATCAGTGACAATCAAAAGGAAGACGACATGACATCTGCGTGTGGACATCCCCAGTGAATCACAAGGACGTGTGGCGCAGGCTCTCGTGTTGCAGCAATTGCAGTTGAACCAACCACCATGCCAATGCCAGTCACAGCAGCCTTTTCATCAGCTCCAGGCTTGTGATTTGATTCTTTCCAATGCTTCTCTCCAAAGAAGCCTTTTCCTTAGCAAGCAATGACTTGGATACCAAGGGAGGTCTCTTCTGTTTCCCGGAAAGACGCAGGAAAACGTGAGCAGAGGAGACAAAAGCTATACAACAAAGCACTACTGGGAGCTGAACCCAGGATCTCCTGTTTGTTAAACAGGTGCTTTAGCCAGCTAAGCCATGGTGCCTGCCTCAGAAAAGTACTTGCAACTGTTCCATTTGATGGTCCAGGACAACACCTGCAAATTCCAAACTACAGACATTCCCCATTTCCCTCAAGACTTGCAAGGAAGAACTGGCAGGCCAAGCCAGGATCTCCTGGTTACTAGGAAGACACTTCAGCCAGATCTTCCCAAAGATCACTATCTAGAGACCTTTAAACAGCCTCTGTAGATGTTTACTGACAAAGATATGCCAAAATAGAGTTCTCCACTGCCTGCAGCTATCACACTACCAGGAGTTCTGTGCACAGAGAGGCCCCTGCTGGTGGGAAAGGCTTTGGTAGAGACTCTTCTGACACCAGTCGTGCCCAAATACTGTTTAGCACTTTGTGTTGTGGCTTCAGCATCCACAGATGCCAGTTGAGTTGGGGGACATTTTTCCTGTCTCCACATTTGTCTAGTGCCTCCTTTCAGCACTTGTCACCAAAAAGACCTGTTTCTTTTGCAAGTGATGTACAGCTAGGCAAAGGCAGTCTTCTCCATTTCCTCAAAAGGTCACCAAACTGTGAGAAGAGCAGACACATTCAGCCAAGCTGGATCCTGAATCTCCTCTTTATTCAACAGGTGTCTGTGAAGGACATAAATCTCCACCGTGCAGAGGTCAAGAATAGGAGTTTATTACACAAAGCACTGGCGGAGTGTCACCTTGCTTAGTAGGCTCAGAGACACTGTTAATTAATTACAATAGAATATATAGATTTTCCATGGGCGGTGGAAGTGACAGCGTAGGCAGTTCCAAACCCTGAGATAGGTATTGCAGCAAGACAAGATAAACACAGTAGCCAGTGGTTAACGGGTTACATAACCTCTCCACCCATGTCCTCAAGTTAGCAAGTTAATATTTCATTAATACTTCGATAAAATGTAATTAGTATAAAATATATATGTTGAATTCTGATTTGAGGTCCATAGGAATGGAGCAACTCCTTTGATTGTCTAACAGGTACATTCCTAGGGGTTAAAGCAAAGAAACAGTGAAAGTATATGGCAATAAGATTGTTTTCTGTGTGTCTGAAGGCAAGGCATTGGTCCCTGGGAAGGAAGGTGGAAGGATGCCATATCTTATACTGACATGTGCCAACTTTTCATAAACTCAAGGTTGGATCTGTGGGAAGAACGTCTCCCTAAAGAAGAGACTAACGTAATAGGAACAGGGATTCTTTGTTCAATCTGCAACTCTGAATAAGACAGAATTATTTAGTTCTTAGATTCAACACCTGGCAATTTGCTGACCAGGCCTATCTTAGCAAACAAGGCTTTCTGTTTACCCCAGCTTTCTCTTAGCTGATCATTATTTGCTAGGCTTGTGGTCCCTTGACCATACTCTGGACTTAGTGTCTGGAAAAGAGCTGGCACAATCCATAGACCAGGTTGTTATATACAATGCACATGGATTTGAACCCTTCACATACAGTAATAGCAAAGTTCTTGGTTCAGGCTTGTAGCAGTGATGGAATAAACTGCAGGTTCAAATCAAGTCTCTGGACTCCAGCCACAGCTGGGATGGGGCATTCAGTCCTTTGTACAGAGCTTCAGTTTGTAGCAAAGTCCCTCCAGGTATGAAGCAGGACTGAAGACAAGATGGAGATGAGGCATCAGTCTTTTATAGTCTCTTGCCATGTGGTCTTTGCTTTCTTGGTCCCAAGGACACTCTATCCAGCACGTGGCACAGAAAAAGCTTAGGCCTTGGCTACACTGGCGCTTTACAGCACTGCAACTTTCTCTCTCTGGGGTGTGAACCCCTCCCCTGAGCGCTGCAAGATACAGCGCTGTAAAGCGCCAGTGTAAACAGTGCCGCAGCGCTGGGAGTGCGGCTCCCAGAGCTGTAAGCTAAACCACATGACGAGATGGTTTACGTGCAGCACTGGGAGAGCTCTCTCCCAGCACTGGTGCTGCGACCACACTCGCCCTTCTAAGCGCTGCCGTGGCAAGTGTAGCCATACCCTCAGAGTTCTGTCCATAGACAGGCCCCTGCATACCTTGCTGAGTCACAAGGGGTATCTGCCTTCTCTCAAAGGGTCGATTGTATAGCTGATGGTCCTTAATGGGCCATCAAACAGGCTAGGCAGAACTGACACTAACTTGTCTGGGGTGTTGCCCGGAAGCAGAGCACAAGTTTGAAATACGGACAGTATACAGCCAATATTCATAACGTCAACTACAAAAATGATACACATCTAGAGATAGCATAATTATAATCAGCCAATCACAACCTCTCCATAGACCCCTTACACAACAACCTTTCTACAACATTGGCTGAAAATATAGAACAGTGGTCACAACAGTGATCTACAAAGTTACAGATTATGTCAGTAACATCACAGGAGGTGACACGGCATCAGTGAGACTGATACTGGAATACTGCCTCCAGTTTTGGTGTCCTCATTTGAAAAAGATGTTGTGAAATTGGAGCTGGAGCAGCAAAGAGCCACCAAATGTTCTGAGGGCAGGAGAAAAATGCCTTCCAGTGAGCTACTGAAAGAGCTCAACCTGTTTAGCTTCTCAAAAGAAGATTGAAAGGTGATTTCACTGAAGAGTTGAAGGGCCTTAATGGAGAGAAAATATTGGGTTTCAAAGGACTCTTGAATAGAGCAGAGAAAGGCACCACAAGAGCCAATGGCTGGAAGGTGAAAAGAGACAAATTCATATTACAACTAAGGCACAAATAGTCAACAGTGAGGATGATTCACCACGGGAACAAGTTACCAAGGAAAGTGGTGGATTTGCCATCTCCTGATGTCATTCAGTGAAGACCAGATGCCTTTCTGGAATGTTTTTCCCCCAAAAGTAGCTATTGTGTCATACAGGAGGCCTGTGATACGCAGGGGTCAGATTAGATGCCATAAAGTCGACTAATTTCTGAAAAACGGAGCATAGCATTGGGAGCAGCCTCTGATGTTTTCCTGTCTAACTGGCTTGCTGCCTAGAACGAACGCTTCTCGAGTGGGGTGATCCACAGGGAGTAGCTCAAACCTCCAAAGTGCCTGGCCAGGAACAGAACATTGGCACAGCAAGGGAGGGGTGTGGCAGTGACATCACAAAGGCCTTTTGCAGGACCTCAGACTATTGCTCCAAGGTGGTGAGGAGGTGGTGACCTCACAGAGAGATGCTGACATCAGCCTGGCAGGACAGGGACGAGGGGCCAGGGAAACCTCAGAGACCCCTGTGGCTTTGCTTCAGCAAGTCTCCTTCTCCAGGTCTCTCTTTGAGGACTGAGAGAGTATTCGGGTTCACGGGCGTGAGCGCCAGGAGGAATCTCTTTTGAGTTTTCTCCTTCCCTTTTAGTGATTTTACTAAAGACCATCCGTCCCTGTTTAGAAGGTAAGAGCCTCCTGGATGTTTGAAACCTGTTCAGTCTGATCCATCTGGTGAGAGTTGAATTCGAGGTATGGAGAACACGAGCTTAAGGAGGCAGAATTTTATTGCTCACCTGAGATTTTGTCCCTTAGAATCACTGGGGACATTAGGGTTTCACCTTTTCTTCCCTCCCTCCCTCCCTCCTTTCTCTTCGTCTCTTGCTTCTTTTGTCCTTTCTCCTGTTCCCTTCCCAACACCAGGAGGGTGTGTGTGTTGCGGGGGAGTGCTCTGCAGCTCCCACTGTGGAAGGTTCAGCCAAAAATGTGAGGCTGAAATAGTGCTCGGGCAGTGATCCTCACCATTAACGTGGGCCATCCTTTGGGCTCTCTGGTGAGAACCCTCAGCCTCCCGTTCTCAGTCTCTACCCTGATTGACTGAACAGGGGGTTATTGACAGGGAGGAGACTCTGATCTTTGTTGTTCTCTTTTAAGATTAAGTAAATAAGTCAGAACTAGTTCTATGTTTGATGAATTTTGCTCCTTCACTGCATTAATGGTCTCTGAGTAGTTGATGATTCTCTCTAACATTGCAGTTCTCCTCAAATACTTGCTGAATAATTACTGTCACTGCTATTGGTCTGGAGCTCATCTGAGAGCACTTTATTCGGGTCATTCAATGTCTGAAATTCAAGATCCGATGGTTAGTTTGAAAATCAGGGCTGTTGGGTCCTATTCCCAACTCTGCCAGTGACTGGCTGTGTGACCTCAGACAAGTCAATTCTCCTTTCTCAGCCTTAGCTTCTCCCTCTTTCAAGTAGAAATAATAATGATCCGCTCCTACCTACCTCACGGTGGGTGGAGGATGGGGATCCATCGGAGAGTGTCACTAGGAGTAGGGCATAATATGAGGTGTCCTATCACGTTTACTCAGAGCAGATTAACACATAATAGAATAGCTGAAATAGTCTATTTTATTTGTATGTTTTTATTATGAAATTGTAAAGAGCAGCAACGACTTACCTCAGACTTAAGCATCTTGTCTGATGTTTGAGATCTAAGTGTCTCCTCTTTGTGTGTAACGAGACAATTTAACACACTGTGACAAACAGGAGATGCTTTTGTTTTGCAACAAAATACTTTTCAAAGAACTTTCATCCCACCTGTTATGATTATGAGAAACAAACTGGATTAGCCTGAATGGGATATTCTGACAGAAACGGTTGCAATGAAATTTCTCCACCATCTCAATTCCTGGGCTCTGTCCCTGCCTCTGGGGCGGTTTGTTGTCTGTTAGAACAGGAGTCAGGAGTGGTGGCTTCTCTTTCTGGCTCTGCCACCGCCTAGCTGTGTAGGCGCTTGGGGAGGTCACTCCCCATCTCTGGACCTCAGGCTCCTCCCATCTGTCCAATGGGAACAGGGACAGCTCTCGAACTCTGGGCAGTTGTGAGCCTGACTGAGATAAGGTGCGTTAAAGCCCTGTGTGAAGGAGAAAGGGGAGTTTCACAGTGTTTAGCACCAAGAAATTCTAAAGTTTGCTTAAATGTCTAGTCTGTGGAAACAGGAAATGGTCAGGGCCAATCTTTAACCAGTGCCTTTTTTAAAGCCCATTCAAGGATGTGAGTCCCTATCTTTTAGGTTCCTGGGGTTCTTTGCCAGCAGGAGAGAAGAGGTTCCTGCCTCCATTTTTGGGGCCTTAACAAACCAAGTGTTGTGCCTCAGTTCTCGTCTGAGATTCCTGAAAAAGAACATCTTCCCATCCATGAACAAGACAGGACCCGTCTTTCAAAGGGGAACAAAGAGACCCCTGGGACTTACAGACTAGCTAGCCTCACTACCATAGCTGGAGAGATCCTGCAATACATTCTTAAATACTCAGTTTGTCAGCAGCACCTACAGGATAATTTGGTTCTTAGGACGAGTGAGCATGGATTTATCAAGAACAAATCATTTCAGACCAATCCTCTTTCCTTCTTCGGCAGGGTTCTGGGCCTGGTGGAGGTGCGTAAACGGTAGATGGGATGTTGCTTGGTGTTACTAAGGCTTTTCACACAGTCCCGCAGGACATTCTCACAAGTGAACGAGGGAAATGCAGTCCAGCTGCTATCAGTGTAATGTGGGTGCAGAGCTGTTTGAAAGCCCAGACTCCAGGAGCCCTTCTCCATGTTTGGCTGTCCAACGGAGAGGGTGTACCTAGTGGATCTGACAGGGATCAGTCCGGGATCCGGTACTATTCAATATTTTCATGAATGATTTGGAAAATGCAGTGGAGACCATGCTTCTAAAATTTGCAGCTGACATGAAGCACTTAGGAGCACAGGATTGGAATTCAAAACACCCTTAACAAATTGGAGACTTGGTCTTCTTGAGCCAAACTCCATGGTTGGGTCCCTCTCTCTAGAGTGGGCTGAAGTGAAACCCCAGAGCCAAACACTTCTCCTGGGCAGTGCGCTCCTCCCTTGAATGCTCAGATGCTGCTTAGCACTGTCAGAGCAGCTTTGGCTGGGGGATTCTCCCAGCACTTTCCAATAGCGGGAAAGTATGAAATCCCCATTTAACTGCTGGGGACAGAGCCCTAGATGGGGGAGCAACTTGCCCAAAGTTCCACAGGAAAAGGAAAACAACCAGCAGTGGAACCAACAGGAAACCCAGCAATGGAACTCAGGAGTCCTGGGGGTGTGCTAGGGTGAGCAGATGTCCTGAATTATAGGGACAGTCCGAATTTTGGGGTCTTTTTCTTATCTAGGATCCTATTACGCCCCACCCTCATGCAAATTTTTCACATTTGCTGTCTGGTCAACCTTGGATGTGCACAGGTGTGGGTCCCAGCTGCTCCCTGCTCCCCTCATTGAACCAGAGATGCAGGATTACTGCCCTGTGGACTACAGGGCACTAGTGGACATGGGGTTGTGTGGAGGTAGAGTCTGGCTGCAGGCAGGGCAGGGGGTGCGAGGCTGGCTGTAGGCAGGGCTGGGGGTGCAGGGCTAGTGCAGGCTGGGGGTGTGCGGGGGCTGGCTGGCTTTGGGCAGGGCGACGAAGGTGCTGCAGGAGTTGGCTGGAGACAGGGCAGAGGGTGTGTCAGGGGCTGGCTGTGGGGCTGACTGCAGGCAGGGCAGGGAGAATGTGGCTGGTGGGGCAGGGCAGAGGCTACAGGGCTGGCTGCAGGCAGGGCATGGGGCAGAGCCGGTGCAAGGATGTTTCTTGCCCTAAGAGAAACTTCCACCTTCCGCCCTCCCCCTCCCCGTGCCCACGTTCTGAGGCGCCCCACCCATGGCAGCTTCCCCCTCCACCCTGAGGCGTCCCTCTTGTGGCAATTCCCCTGCTCTGCCCTGCAGCACTCCCCTTGCCCCAGCTCACCCCTGCTCCGAGCATGAGCACCCCGAGCACACCGTAGCCGCTTCACTTCTCCCACCTCCCAGGCTTGCGGTGCCTAAGCCTGCCAGGCGTCAAGCACCCTCCTCTGAGTCACAGCAGCCCTAATAGTTGACAATAGAGGCACCTTAACCCCTGAGTTCCTTCAATGTGTCCCCCTCCGGGGTCCAGCTCCAATCACCAGATACTCGGGGTATGTCTATACCACCTGCCGAATCAGTGGGCAGCGATCGATCCAGCGGGGGTCGATATATCGTGTCTAGTGTAGATACAACACATCGAGTGCTCTCCCCTCGCCTGCTGTACTCCAGCTCAGTGAGAGACACAGGCAGAGTCTACGGGGAGCTGCAGCAGTCGACTCAGCGATACTGTGATATTATAAGTATAATATAATATCTCATTGAAAGGTGACAGGGCCAGAAAGAGTTAATTAACTCACCTCACCGACTGACCTGACCCGTGGGTGAACCTTAAGAACTGGTTAGCAAGATATGAAAATGAACAGAGCTTTGAAATGCAAGTCTGCAGTGTTAGAGGTAGAAGGGGAGATGTTTACTCAGGTCTTGTGATGTAAACAAACAAGTCTTGTCTATTACTATAGTTTTAATTCAAAGAGCAAAAAAGGAATATTAACATTTATGATGATTCTTGAGTGAAATAGTATTATTGTCTATGTATCTCTTTGAAGGTTGTGGTAACCTGTATTTGAACTGTTTGATGAATAAATTACCCTGTACTAATTGCCAGGATGTTTGGAAGGAGAGTTAAGCCTATTGTTTTCTCAGGCTGAAAGGCTGCTGGAAATGTATAAGAACCCTGGGACACGATCCTTCTTCATCTCAGATCTGCTTTGGGTTTCAAGAGGGGGAAACCTTAAGCCACAAGGATTGAGATCCTCAGTCATTGACTGGAGCCACCCTGAATATGGACATTGGACTATAACCTATGGACTATTTCTAAAAGGACTTTTGGCTACTACAAGCTCACCTCTATTATGTATCTGAACCTCAAGAACTGAATTCAAGTCTATATGTCTATTAATCTTTTAACCAACACTCTCTCTCTTTTCTTTTCTAATACATTTTAGCTTAGTTAATAAGAATTGGCTATAGCATGTATTCTGGGTGAGATCTAAGTTATAATTGAACCTGGGTATGTGGCTGATCCTTTGGGATCGGAAGAATCTTTTCTTTTATATGATGAAGTAAGATTTTCAGGAATCATCATCATATCTGACAGGTGTGTCTGGACGGAGGCCTGAGGCTGGGTACTTTAAGGGAACTGCGTGGTTTAAACTTCTAAGTAACCAGTGAGGTACTAGAGAAGCTGTTTTGTGCTGGCTTGGTAAATCTAAGTATTGAAATCACAACCAGCGTTTGGGATTTGTCTGCCCTGTTTTGTTTGCAGTTCACCCTGATTGAGTGACCTGAACTGGCTCCCACAGGCAGCACCGTCACACCTACATCCAGGCTGTAGGGGTCCAGGGGATCTTAGGGGCCTTGGGGTGCACAGATACCTATGTCCAGGCAATAGGGGTCCCGGGGGGGCTTAGAGAGTATGGGGGGACACAGATACCAATCTCCAGGCTCTAGGGGTACCAGGGGGGCTTAGAGAGTTCGTGGGAGGCACATATTCCTACATCCAGGCTTTAGTGTTACCAGGGGGGCTTAGGGGTTTAGTGGGGGGCAAAGATACCTACGTCCAGGCTGGAGGCATCCTGGGAGTCTTAGGGGATTTTTGGGGGCTGAAGATACCTATGTCCAGGCGGTAGGGGTACGAGGGGGTCTTAGGGGTTCGGGTGGGCACAGATACGTATGTCCAGGCTGTATCAGTCCCGGGGGGGTTAGAGGTTTTGTGAGGGGCACAGATATCTACGGCCAGATTGTAGATGTCCCGGGGGAGCTTAGGGGGGTTGTGGGAGTGCAAATACCTATGTCCAGGCTGTAGGGGTTCCTGGGGGGTTAGAGGGTTTCTGAGGGGCACATATACTTACGTGCACACTGGAGTGTCCCAGGGGGCTTATGGAGTCTATATGGGGTACAGATACCAATGTCCTGGCTGTATAGGTCACTGGGGGGCTTAGGGGGTTTGTGGGGGGCACAGATACCTAAGTTCAGGCTGCAGGGGTCCCGGAGGGGCTTAGGGTCTGTCACGGGTCTACCCAGACCAAAACCAAAACTGAACTAACTCAACTCCCTCCAGCTGGCCCCTTCCTGTGTCCAGCTTCCTGGGCAAAGGTGCTGACTCCCTCCCCCCTGCCTAGCTCAGGTTACAGGCTGAGCACATGTCCGGTTCTAAAGTCACCCCCTGCTCTCCCATCCGCCACACAGACAGTCCCTACTCCATCACAGTAATGCCAAGAGCATTTCCCACATGGAGCAACACTCACACCATGTGGCCACACTGGGTAATGCACAGAGCATTTCCCGCATGGAGCAACAATGACACCATGTGACTACCCAGCGTAATGCACAGAGCATTTCTCTCATACAGGAACAGTGACACCGTGTAGCCACGCAGGGTAATGCACAGAGCATCACACCTATGTAGAGGCTGCAGAGATCCCTGGGGGGGCTTAGGAGTCGTGGGGGGCACAGATAGCTACATCCAGATTGGAGGCGTTCCAGTGGGCATTAGGGGGTTCATGGGGGACACAAATATCTATATCCGGGCTGGAGAGGTCCCTGGATGGCTTAGGGGGTTGTGGTGAGCACAGATATATACGTCCAGGCTGTAGTGGTCCCTGGGGGTTTAGGGAGTTGGTGAGGGGCACAGAAACCTACATATGGTCTGGAGGGGTCCCTGGGGGACGTAAGGGGTTGTGGTTGCGCAGATACCTACGTCCCGGTTGGAGGGGGCCCTGAGGAGCTTAGGGGTTTGTGTGGCATACACATTGCTACAACCAGGCTCATGGGGGCCCTATGGATCTTAGGGGGCTTGTGGGGGGCAGAGATACCTATGTTGAGGCTGAAGAAGTCCTGGGGAGGGCTTAGGGGGTTCCTGGAGGTCACAAATATCTACGTCCAGGCTGGAGGAGTTCTGGGGGTATCAGGGAGTTGTGGGGGGGCAGAGATACCTATATCTAGGCTGTAGGGGTCCCAGGGTTGCTTTGGGGCATTTTGGTGTACAGATACCTACTTCCATGCTGTAGGGGTCGCTGGGAGGATCAGTGGGTTCGTGAGGGTGCACAGATACCTACGTCCAGGATATAGGGAATCTGGGGGGGCTTAGGGGTTTGTAATTGGCACAGATACATTCATCCAGGCAAGAGGGGTCCTAGGGACCTTAGGGGGTTCATGTTGGGCACAGATACCTGCATCTAAGCTAGATGGGTTCCGGGGGACTTAGGGGGGTTGTGTGGAGCTCAGATAACTATGTCGAGACTGGAGGGGTCCCATCGTGGCCTAGGGGGGTTGTGGGGTTCACAGAGACCTGTGTCTAGGCTGGAGGGGTTTTGGGGGTCTTAGGAGGGTTGTGGGTGCACAGATACCTATGTCCATGCTGGAGGGGTCCTATCGTGGCTTAGGGGATTCGTGGGGTCAGAGATACCTATGTCTAGGTTAGAGGGGTCCCGGGGGGAATTAGATGTGTTGAGGGGGGGAACAGATACCCACGTCATGATGGTAGGGGGCCCTGGGTAGCTTAGGCGGTTTGTGGGGGTCACAGATACAAACATCCATGCTGTAGGGGTCCCGAGGGTCTTTGTGGGGCTCTGGGGGTCACAGATAGCTACCTACAGTCTGGAAGGGTCCTGTGGGTCTTAGGGGGTGTGTGGGGCATACAGATGCCTACATCAGGGCTTGTGGGCTCCCTGGGGGGCTTAGAGGTTTGTGGGGAGCACAGATACCTTTATCCAGGCTAGATGGGTCCTGGTGGGATTAGGGGGTTGTGAGGGGCACAGATACCTATGTAAGCAGAATCAAGATGAACTCCACCCTGTCATCTGGTGTTGAATTATGGCAAGTGTGGAAAAGAATTTCAGGGGCTGATCGTGTTTGCATAGGCACACCCACCCTGCCTGACATGGCCACGGCAGCCTGGGATGGTTGCTTTGGCAGCTGTGGTATCCCCAGTTTATTCATTGTTGGGGCATGAGATGTGGAGTGTTGTCACCCTGATTGTGTGGATGAGGAACTGTGAAACTGCTTTGAGATAGGGATTCTCACCATCAATTGAGTGGCACTCACTAGACAAGGCTGTGGGCTCCTTGGGTGAACCAGAAACACCAATTGCATCTTCTTCTTTTTTTAACAGTTGAATAATAGAGCTCATTTTTTATTCTTTTAAGAATTGACGTTCCAGGTTCCTGATCTGAAATCGCTAAAGAGCTGTGTTAACTAGTAAGGGAGTCTGAAACTATATTGTGGAGCAGAGTAGCTGATAGAGAGGAGCAGTTTGTTGGAGAATTGGAGTGGCCCACGGAGTGAGATGAGTGGAGCAGTTTTTGGAGACAGCTGGAGCAGATCACAGGTCGGCTTGCGCAGCAGAGCAGCTGGTGGATGGAGCTGAGCAGTTCGTGGTGAAGGTGGAAGCAGAATCCCACAGAGAGGCAGGGCAGTTGGCAGTGGACCACGTAAGGTTCCCCTTTCTACCAAGGCTGGCAGGGGAAAAACCCTGCAGATAGACTCTTGAACTCTAGGGCTGCGGGACTCTGGGTGATTTTGGGGTTACTGGAGTCTTGAAAAATTTGAAGCATTGGACTTTGGAGTTTTGGGGTGATTTGGGGATTGCTAGACTCTAGAGCCCAGGGAAAAGGACACGGCCTAGTTGAGGTGTTTTCCCAATTTAATGCTATGTTGTTTATCTCACGTTAATAAATGTTTTCTGCACACCCAGACTCTGTGCTTGTGAGAGGGGAAGTATTGCCTCTTTGAGGCACCTAGGGGTGCATATGTAAAATTTTCCCATGTCACTGGGTGAGGGCTCGAGCTGGTTTGCATTACGTTATAGGGAAGGGACCCCCATGTATTGAACCCAGTCCTTGCTGCTATCAGTTCAGCCTGGCAGAAGGGTTCCACCTACATCCAGGTTGAAGGGGTCCCTGGGGGGCTTAGGGGGTTCGTGGGGGGCACAGATATCTAGGTCCAGGCTGTAGGGGTCCCTGGGGGGCTCAGGGGTTTGGTGGGGGCACAGATACCTACGTCCAGGCTGCAGGGGTCCCGGAGGGGCTTAGGGTCTGTCACGGAGTGTGGTGGAATCCGGCCCTGCACCTCTCTTCCTGGGACACACAGTGACTCAGCCAGCCAGTAAAACAGAAGGTTTTTTTGGCCAACAGGAATGAAGGATACAGCATAGCTTTTGGGCACAACCAGGACCCCTCAATCGAGTCCTTCTGGGGGTTCAGGAAGCTTAGTTCCCAGTTTGGGATTCCCTGAATTCCAACAACCCAGCTCCAAACCAAAACTGAACTAACTCCCTCCAACCGACCCCTTCCTGAGTCCAGCTTCCTGGGCAAAGGTGCTGACCCCCTCCTCGCTGCCTAGCTCCAGTTACAGGCTTAGGTTCTGTCCCTCATCTGTCCCGCTGCTCTCCCATCCCCCACACAGACAGTCCCTACTCCATCACAGTAATGCACAGAGCATTTCCTGCATGGAACAACAGTGACACCCTGTGGCCATGCAGGGTAATGCACAGAGTATTTCCCGCATGGAGCAATAGTGTCACCGTGTGGCCATGCAGGGTAATGCACAGAGCATCACACCTACCTAGAGGCTGTAGAGATCCCTGGGGGGCTTAGGGGTCATGGGAGGTACAGATAGCTACGTCCAGGCTGGAGGCATTCTGGGGGGCTTAAGGGGGTTCGTAGGGTCTCAGATACCTACGTCCAGGATGGTCTGGACCCTGGGGGAGTTAGGGGTGTTGTGGGGGCATAAGTACTTGCGTCCAGGCTGTAGAGCTCCTGGTGGGGATTAGGGGTTTCGTGGAGGACACCAATACCTACGTCCGAGCTAGAGGGGTCCCTGGATGGCTTAGGGGGTTGTGGTGAGCACAGTGGTCCCTGGGGGTTTAGGGACTTGGTGAGGGGCACAGATACCTCTGTATGACCTGGAGGGGTCCCTGGGGGGGCTTAGTGGTATTGTAGGGGACACAGATATCTACGTCCAGGCTATAGGGATTGTGTGGGGTGCTTAGGGTGTCAGGGGGGCACAGATATCTACATCCAGGCTGGAAGGGTCCCGGGGGTTAGGGGGTTTGTGGGGGGCACAGATATGTATGTCCAGGCTGGAGAGGTTCCGGGGAGGATTAGGGGGTTTTGCGAAAGGCAGAGATACCTATCTCCAGGCTCTAGGAGTCCCTTGGGGGCTAAGGGTTTTTTTGGGAGGCACAGATATCTATGTCCAGGTTGGAGTGGTTCCTGGGGGGTTTAGGGAGTTCCTGGGGGGCACAGATACCTAGATCCATGCTGTAGAGGTCCCCGGGTGAATTAGGGGTTTTCTGGGGGGCACAGATACATACATCTAGGCTGTAGGGGTCCCTGGGAGGCTTAGGGGGTTTGTGAGGGACAGAGATACCTACGTCCAGGCAATAGGGCTTCCAGGGGGAATTAGTGTGTTGGGGGGGCACAGATACCCACGTCCAGGCTGGAGGGTTCCCGGGGGGGCGGCTTAGGCAGTTTGTGAGGGGCACAGATACCTGCATCCAGGCTGGAGGGGTCCCTGGAGGCCTAAGTGGGTTTCTGGTGGGCACAGATACCTCCATCCAGGCTGGAGGGTCCCTGGGGGGCTTAGTGGGTTCGTGGGGGGCACAGATACCTAAGTCCAGGCTGGAGGGCTCCAGGAGGGGCTTATGGGGTTCGAGGGGGCACAGATACTTATCTCTAGGCTGTAGGGGTCCCTGGTGGGCTTAGGGGGGTTTGCGGGCCCCAGATACCTAAGTCCATGCTGTAGGCGTCCCTACAGGTGCTTATGGGTTCGTGGGGTGCACAGATACTTATGTCCAGGCTGGAGGGGTCCCAGGGGGGTTGGGGTTTTGTGGGAGGAACGGATAGGAACTTCCAGGCTATAGGAGTCCCAGGGAGGCTGTGGGGGTACAGATACCTACATCTAGGCTGGAGGGGTCCTCGGGGCTATAGGGGGTTTGTGGGGTGCACAGATACCTAGGTCCAGGCTGTCAGTGTCCCGGAGAGATTAGGCGGTTCACTGGGGGCTCAGATACATCCAGGCTGGATGTGTCCCGAGGAGCTTACGGGCTTCGTGGGGTGCTCAGACACCTGTGTCCAGGCTGTAGGGATCCCTGAGGGCTTAGGGGGTTCGTGGGGGGTCAAAGACAGGTACATCCAGGCTGAAGGGGTCGCTGGGGCATTTAGGGGGGTTGTGGAAGCACAGATACCTAGGTCCGGGCTAAAGGGGTAATGGGGGTGCTTAGGGGATCGGGGCAGACACTGATACCTACGTCCAGGGTCTAGGGGTCCCCAGGGGATTAGGGATTGAGGGGGGAACAGATGCCTACGTCCTAGCTGGAGGGGTCCTGGGTGGTTTAGGAGGTTCGTTGGAGCCACAGATACCTATGTCCAGGCTGTAGGGGTTCCTGGGGCGTTAGGGGGTTTCTGGGGGTCACAGATCCTATGTGCAAACTGGAAGGGTCCCAGAGGGCTTAGGAGATTTATGGGGGGCACAGATACCAACGTCCTTGCTGTAAAGGTCCCTGGGGGGCTTTGCGAGTTGTGGGGGGCACAGATACCTACGTCCAGGCTGTAGGGGTTCATGTGGGGATTAGGGGGTTTATGGGGGGCACAGATACCAACGTCCTGGCTGTAGATGTTACTGGGGTGCATAGAGGGGCTGTCATTGCACATAACCCTACATCCAGGCTGTCGGGGTCCCGGGGGGGATTAGGGGGTTCGTGGGGAGCTCAGATACCTACGTCCAGGTTGGAGATGTCCCAGGAAAGATTAGGGAGTTTCTGGGGTGCAGAAATACCTATCTCCATGCTGTAGGGGTCCCTGTGGGCCTTAAGGGTTCGTAGGGGGCAGAGATAACTCTCTCTCATTTTTAGGGGTCTCTGGGGAGGCTTATATGGTTTGTGGGGGGCCCAAATACCTATGTCCAGGCTCGAGAGGTCCCTAAAGGGCTTATAGGGTTCGTGGGTGGCACAGATACCTACGTCCAGGCTAGAGGGGTGGGTGGGGGGCTTAGGGGGGTTGTGGGAGCACAGGTACCTAACTTCAGGCTATAGGGGTCCTGGGGGTTCTTAGAGGTAGGGGCAGGCACAGATACCTACGTCCAGGCTGTAGAGGTCCCGAGGGGATTGGGGGTTGTGGGGAGCAGAGATACCTACGTCCAAACTGAAGGGCTCCCTGGGGGTTTAGTGCGTTTGTGGGGGTCACAGATACATACGTCCAGGCTGTAAGAGTCCCAGGGGGCTTTAGGGAATCGTGGGGGGCACAGATGCCTAACTTCAGGCTATAGGGGTCCCAGGGGCGCTTAGGAGGTGGGGGGCACAGATACCTATGTCCAGCCTGTAGGAGTCCCTTGGGGGGCTTAGGGGGTTGTGAGGGTAGAGTTACCTACATCCCAGCTGAAGGAGTCCTCAGGGGGTTCGTGTGGGTCAGAGATACCTACTTCCAGGCTGTAGGGGTCTTGGGGGGCTTAGGGGGTTTCTGGAGGTCACAGATACCTCTGTGCCGACTAGACCGGTCCTGGGGAGATTAGGAGGTTTATGAGGTGCACAGATGAAAACTTCCAGGCTGTACAGGTCCCTGGGGGGCTTAGGGGGTTGTGGGGGGCACAGATACCTATGTCAAGGCTGGAGGGGTCCCTGGAGGGCTTAGCAATTCATGGGGGCACAGATACCTATGTCCAGCTGAGCTTTTCCCTGGGGGCAGCCTATGCGCAGCTGCGATCAGCTGTTTGCTGGGCAGGCTCCGCTCAGCTGCTCCCCCCTCCCTGCTCCTGCGGGGGCTGATTGAGTCACTCCCCCCCAAAACAGCCTCAGGGGTCGGAGTGGGCAGGGGTGCGGCGCCAGCAGCAGCACAGCCTGCCCCACTTCTCTGGGGCTACCCCCCACCTCTCGAGCTGATAGCTCTGCCATGGCCTCCGCATGAATTGCTGCTCCCTGCCCGCCAGGCTCAGCTCCGGCCACAGCAGCATTGGGTGCCCCAGGGAGCCCGGCTAGGGGCAGTGGTAGGTTGCAGGGAGGAGAAGCTCCAGATACTGGCCGGGGGGAGAGGAGCCGAGCTGGAGTTGGGGAGGAGAAGCCCTGGACTGGGCTGGAGTCACGCTGGGGAGGGAGCGGCAGGGAGGAGAAGCCCCAGGCCCCTGCAGGAGCTGCAGTGGGGAGGGGGAGAAGCGCCAAGCTTGGGCAGGGGAGGAGAAGCCACACAGGGTTGGGAGGCGGGTGGGGGGGAGGGAGAAGCCCAGACCCCAACAGAAGCTGCACTGGGAGGGATGGAGGGGGAGAGGAGCCACCCTGGGGCAGGGAGGAGAAGCCCTGGACCCTGGCAGAAGATGTGGGGCTGAAGTCCCCAGTTCAGAAGCCCCAGCCACCTTAGTGGCAGAAGTTGCAAGGCTGAAGCCCTGACCCCACTCTGTGTGCAGCTACCCTAGCCCTTCTCACTCCCATCCCCCCTGTGGAGCTGGCTCTCACTCTCCGGCTGTGGAGAAATTCAGCCCCAATCTCCCCATATTGGGATCTCCATTTCCCCCCCATCACCTAGCCATGAATGGATTTAGCCCAGGAGGCAGGATCAGCATTGGCCCCATTTGGCAGGTGGGCTCTAGGGCACAACGAGATGCAGTGACTTTCCCAAGGCTAAGCAGGGAGTCTGTGGCAGAGCAGAGACTCAAACCCAGAACACCTGAGCCTGAGTCCTGTGCCTTAACCACAAGGCAACCTTCCCACCGAAGGAGAGGGAACCTCCTCTGCCACTTTGAGTGTGTGGGTGGGAGCAGCCACTGGACAGAGCTGCCAGGAGGTGGAGGGGTTGGATAGTTGGGGGGGTGATTAGTGGGTCGGGAGGTCTCTGGAGGAGGCGGTCATGGGACAAGAAGCAGGGGAGTTGGATGGGTTGAGGGTTTGGGAGATGCCTGTTGGGGGGTAGAGCAGGGTTGGGGCAGGCAGGGAGCAGAGGGAGTTGGATGGGTCGGGAGTCCTGGGGGTCCTGTCAGGGGGCAGAGAGAGGTTGGATGGGGCATGGGAGTCCCGGGGGTCTGTCTGGGGGCAGGGGTGTGGATAAGGGTCAGGGGGACAGGTATGGGGTAGGGTCCTAGGGAGGCGGTTACAGTGGGGGGGTCTCAGGAGGAGGATGTCAGGGGACAAAGAGCCGGGAGGCTTAGATAGGGGGATGGGTCCTGGAGGGCAGTTAGGGGCAGGGTCCCAGGAGGGGGCAGTCAGGGGACAAGGAGCAGGGGGGCGTTGGGTGTTCTGAGGGGGGCAGCCAGGCGGCAGGAATTGGGAGGCAGTGGATGGGGTGGGGCTCCCTGGGTGCACACCCTAATGAAATGTGCTGCACATGCCTATGGTCACGGGGGTGAGCTACTTGCATCCTTTGCCTGTTTGTGCCATTTCTTTCCGTCTCAAAACCTGATAGCAATTCTCTCTAGTTCTTCCCCTTCTCTCCCCTCCCCACATGTGGCTAGAAAATCCAAGGAGAATCTCTTGTTTTCCCTACAATTATTGACTCTCTAGTCTCTTATTTTCCCTATTTTCTCCATAATTCTTAAATTCTCCTCAGCTTTGGGATGTGAACCCAGCCCGTTTCATCTGCAGCCATTTGTCCTTGGTTAGATGGCAATTTGCTGTCCTGTATCATTCCCCCAACATAGGTGGTGGTTAGTAGGTGCTGGTTGGGGGAGCCCGCAGACATGGCTGCCTCTGGGGGAGATGGGGTGGCCGATCTCTGCCAGAAACAGGATATGGCCGAACAGGAGGGGAAGGGAGGAGCCAGTGTCCCTATGGAGCCTGCCCAGCCCCTTTGCTTCTGCTCCTTTCTAGCATTTTGTTCAGAGACTTTATTACTGGGGAGGCTGAAAAATCTCCCTGTGGGCTTAGCCTGGCAGGAGGGGCAGATCTCCCCTGCAATAAAGAGATGGAGCATGTTCCCAGCATGGCAGAATCTGGGCTGTGTCTGTGCAGGGAAAGATCCTGGGGGAATCGTGATGTGACATGAACTAAAGCCTGTTCTGAAACCTCCACAACTGCCCTTCTCGCCCTGCCAGGCTGCAGGATGTCGTCCATGTTTCGCTCCAGCTCATCCCATCCTCCCATGGGACAGGGAAGGGAAACGGCTGCAGAGGAGCCAGTTCAGGTAGGGATTATCGGTGGAGGGGGCTGGTGGGTTCCTGCTGGAGGGGAGGGACAGAAAATACACAGGAGAGGGGAGCTTTGGGCAGTCTGGATTGGAGGTTGGAGTTTGCCAAAAAATTCCCAGGGTGGAGAATGGGAGGAGGCCAGGGTGTGGCAAACCTCTTGGGACTGGTTTAATATGCGGCTTCCATTCTAGGACCAGACCCATGAGGTTAGAGGGTGGAAATGCTCTAATTTGTGGGACAGGAAACAACCCCCCTAGGTGGGGCTAGGAAAATGGGCCAGCATCCCAGTGCTGGAGCCTGACCTGACTAACCAGCGGCTGCTGTGAGATTCATAGATTCATAGATTCTAGGGTCAGAAGGGACCAATGTGATCATCTAGTCAGACCCTCCGCACAAAGCAGGCCACAGAACCCTACCATCCACTTCTATAACAAACCCCTAACCTATCCCTGAGTTATCGAAGTCTTCAAATTGTGGTTTGAAGACCTCAATCTGCAGAGAATCCACCAGCAAGTGACCCATGCCCCACGCTGCAGGGGAAGGCGAAAAACCTCCAGGGCCTCCGCCAATCTGCGCCGGAGGAAAATTCCTTCCCGACCCCAAATATGGCGATCAGCTAAATCCTGAGCACGTGGGCAAGACTCACCAGCCAGCACTCAAAAAAGAATTATCTGCAGTAACTCAGATCCCATCCCCTCCAACATCCCATCACCGACCACTGGGCATACTTATCTGCAGAGAATCGAAGATCAGTTGCCAAAATTAGGCATTCCCATCATACCATCCCTTCCATAAACTTATCAAGCTTAATCTTAAAGGCAGATTGTCTTTTGCCCCCCTGCTCCTCTTGGAAGGCTGTTCCAGAACTTCACTCCTCTAATGGTTAGAAACCTTTGTCTAATTTCAAGTCTAACACTTCCTAGTGTCCAGTTTATACCCATTCGTTCTTGTATCTACATTGGTACTAAGCTTAAATAATTCCTCTCCCTCCCAAATATTAATCCCTCTGATATATTTATGAAGAGCAAGCATATCCCGCCTCAGCCTTCTTTTGGCTAGACTAAACAAGCCAAGCTCTTTGAGTCTCCTTTCATATGACAGGTTTTCCATTCCTCAGATCATCCTAGTAGCCCATCTCTGAACCTGTTCCAGTTTGAATTCATCCTTCTTAAACATGGGAGACCAGAACTGCACACAGTATTCCAGGTGGGGTCTCACCAGCACCTTATATAACGGTACTAACAGCCCCTTATCTTTGCTGGAAATACCTCGCCTGATGCATCCTAAAACCGCATTAGCTTTTTTAATGGCCTGTAGTAGAGCGGTGCCGGGGCTCGACCCTCCTTGAGAGGGAAGGGGAGCCGCACCGGCTCGCCTCAGTCCTTCTGCCTCAGGCCCGTCCCAGGGGCAGTGTGATTCTGCTTCCGCCTTCCCGATGAACTGCTCAGCTCAGTCCATCAGCTGCTCTGCACCACCAGCCGACCTGTGATCTGCTCCAGATGTCCCAAAAAACTGCTCAGCTCACCTCACTCTATGGGCCACTCCAACCATCCCACAAACTGTTCCTCTCCATCAGCTGCTCTGCTCTGCAATATAGCTTCAGACTCCTCCACTAGCTAGCACAGCTCTTTCAAGATTTCAGCTCAGGAACCTGGAACTCCGATTCTTAAGAGAATCAAAAATCAGCTCTGCTATTC